>NC_142929.1:97904007-98099007 GCF_046866305.1 Octopus bimaculoides
CTAGGCGATGACTTCTGACCGAGACCTTTGGAAATATGCTGTGCGTGAGAAGACTTGGCAAGCCAAGTGAGACCTAAATCTAAGGCCTCAGCCAGTCCACTTATGCGTACCTTCCTTCATTGGACACTAAACTCCACTTGCGAAGACCTGTTGAGGCAAGTGAAATCGAAATCGAGTTAAATTCGACGACTGGCACCCATGCCAACGTCGTCTCCTTCATTGGACACGAAACTCAGCTTGCGAAGACTTATTGGGGCAAGTGAAAGCGAAATTGTGATGGCACCTGTGCCCAGCATCGCCTTTCTGGCACTTATGCCCACGGCATGTATCAGGACTTTCGAGCGAGATCGTTGCCAGTGTTCCTGGACTGGCTCTTGTGTGGGTGGCACATAAAATACACCATTTTGAGCGTGGCCGTTGCCAGTTCTGCCTGACTGGCCTTCGTGCGGGTGGCACATAAAAGCACCCACTACACTGTGAGTGGTTGGCGTCATGAAGGGCATCCAGCTGTAGAAACTCTGCCAAATCAGATTGGAGCCTGGTGTAGCCATCTGGTTTCGCCAGTCCTCAGTCAAATCGTCCAACCCATGCTAGCATGGAAAGCAGACGTTAAACGACGACGATAAACGACAATGATGCCAGTTAGTTTAACTATAAATCAACAATGGATCTTGGTCTGCTAGAAATAGCAGTCAAATCTTCAAATCACATCCTATCAACTTCAGAAAAAAAAGGAGAACACAAGGGATAATACAGATCACCTTTTTATCATTTTTTTTTTTTTTTTTCTTTCCATGTACAGAGTATCTAAATATCTCCTTCTGTAGGTCTGCTTGAAAAAGGCTCACCTGGAGCTAAACAACAACACTTTTTTTTCTTTGTGCTATGTTCTTCTTTGCATTGTTTATTGTCACTCCATACAATCTGATTTCTTATCTTTTCTGGTTCTAAACACTGTTTCTTCTTTGATTTTCACAGAACAACATTCCTTTGTATTCTCTTTCCTTTTTGCAGTTATATATCTATATATCATTATCATTTAACATAACATTCTTACATTTGTTTCCTTCCATGATGCTGTTATTCTGTCTATATTCTTCCTTGTTCTGCTTAACCTTATTGGAGGCCAAAATTATTTCCCTATCCTAATATTTAAGTTTGTTTTTATTTTAAAAATTATTTTCAGGTGACTGTTCCCAAAAACCCAAATATTAGCTCATTAAAAGATTTTTCTGAAGGCTATGTTGGTAAACTTCAAACTCGGAAGTCTGGCAAGGTTCAGCTTCTGTTGGGTAATGTAACCCTGGATATATCGATGGGCACTCCTTGTGGTTTTCTTCAGGTAATGAGATTATTGATTGGATTTATTTACTATACTATTTACAAACACTATTATTTACAGTTAGTTTGGTTAGACTGATGATACTTCTCAATAAAAATCCATCCATCTTATCCATTTTCTCCACCCACTATTCCTGGGAAGATTGTTGGGGTAGAATTCTCAAGCATCTCCTCCATAGGATTCAGCTGTCATTACCCTTTCTGGCTGGATTCCCAATGCGATCAACTGAGACTATGGATATTATTCAACCAGCACATTCACCTCTAAGTCTCCTGTTGGTTGACTCAACTATCCTGCTGGTTGGCTTGGCTTCGGTTAGAATCACTTCTAAATATTCTGACAAACAAAGGCAGCAAGCTGGCAGAATCATTAGCATGCCAGAAAAAAATGCTTAGTGACATTTTGTCTGGCACATGTACTGAGTTCAAATTCTTTTTGTCTTTTAGGGTCAATAAATTAATCAACAGTCGAGCACTGGGGTTGACATAATTGACTTAATCCTTCCCTTGAAATTGCTGGTCTTGTGCCAAAATTTGAAACCAATATTGTGACAAAAAAAAAAAACTCCGAAAACATTTTATTTTTAGTTCCCTTTTTCTTCTAATAAACACTCATGCATTCATCATCATCATTTAACGTTCATTTTCCATGCTGGCATGGGTTAGATGGTTTGACCGGAACTGGTAAATTAATATTCTAGTTGAAACTTAATATACTACCGGTCTAATAACATACAGACATTTGATGATTGTTCCAGTTACCTGTAGTTTAATAATTCTTAATTTTTTTTTATAGCCATTTTATATACTTATATAAGAAGGGTTTTTTCCCCACAAATTAAAATTGTCATAATATTTTCAACTTATATGCATGCTTCTTATTACAAAACACAAAAGTATATTGAAATGTAATTTAATTTTTTTAAAGATTAATTTATAAATTCAGTTTTATAATTTTACACTAAGTACAGATTTAAAATACATAAGATGGTAAGCAGAATTAAGTACGTACATGGGAATTGAACCCATGCCCTTTAGTTGACTCCATGATGTGTTCACCAATGAGCATCTAGTTATCTATCTCTGTGGGATGATTTTAAACTGCACATCTTAAATTCACAAAACACTTGTCAGTCAGTAGCATAGCAAGAGTGTGTGCCTCCCAAGACAGCCTTTGACTTCCTACTCGATTAGGACACCAACCTTCCACTGGCTTATACTGCAGGCACAGAAGTGTCACCCTCATTAGAGTATTGCCTGGGAAAAACGACTCTCTCACTTTCACTCTCTAATTATACTACTGTTGTCAATTATACAATTGCTCTCTACTGCTAACATTAGTGTTAAAATCTACAGTACTTATATTTATAGATTGAGCTGTTGAAAACTAATCATCTTTATCCCAAACACTTGTAACAGGAAGTGAACCAACACTAGCTGCTAAGCCAACTTTTTAACAGTTTACTCAGTGTTATCATGCTTAATATGTGTAGTGAGAGGGAAAAAATGTAATTAATAGCATATATGTAATGAAACTCAATCAGTAGTATGAATTTAATAATTTTCACAAGTACATGTGAAAACTCTGGACATGTTTTGGTCCTATTAGACCTCCTTAGTGAAACATAACTTTTAACATACCTTCTAAATTAGCAATAAGAGAATCACGCTGATGTACAACCTGGAATCATGTGATTGGGAAGCAAGCTTCTTACCACACGGCCACACCTGCTTTTGTTCATTTTTTTTCTTTTGTGGTGTTTCAGTTGCTCTTTTATTATTGTTTATTGTGTAATGTTTTCATTTAAATTATCCAATATATATATATATATATATATATATATATATCACACACACATACACATACACACACACACATATATATATATATAAACCTTTCTTTTCTATTTACAGGACCTTGTATCAGTGAAAATTAATGGTGACAAAGGTGACCTCACAGTCCTTGGTCAGGTCAATCATAGGTTAATATGCACACCAAATTTTGATGGTTTAGTGAAGAGCAGTTAGTTGACCTATGATAATGTTTATAGGTCTATTATCCATGGATTTTCCCAAATTGGACTTTTCAAAACCTTATACTCCAGCTTATTTGAGTCTACGAACTAATATAAAGTTGTATTTAATATTTCCCTTACCTAAGTTGATGTAATGACATCCAAGAAAGCTGGCAGCAAACAACAAAACCAAACCATGATTATTGCTTACAGACATTTCACTACATTGTTTATGCTTTTGAGAAAAGCATAAATGTGACACACTCATTTTTCTTCACCCACTATATATTTAGGCTTTGTGCCTATGCAAAAAAAATCTGTATCAAATATTGTACTTTTTCAGTTTTGTTATTTTCTCCTATTTAAATTTGTAAAAAACAATTCATTCTTATATATTTTGTTACTTTTTCATTGTACTTGTTTTTCTATTCTTTTCATAAATCAGAAACTCATGTGAATGTAAATATTTGCTTGTTGTTGGCTTAGTGGTTAAATTCCTGAATTACTCAAAGGCCACAGGCTCAAACTTTGCTACATGACTGCAGTTTGGGGTAGGCAAAATGTTGATGCTAGTCACTCAGTCATCATACTGTGGAATTTGAAAACATTAGTGACAGCAGTCATTATATAGAAGTAATTGTTTGATGTATTACAAGTGAGGTTGTGTGACCAATGTAAGTAAGCTATAGTCTGTTTGGGCAGCAGGAATTATATACTCTGCCTTTGTGACTGAATTAGCTTGGCTTAGGGTGGTATATCCAGATTATCGGTGGCTAGGGACTTGAAGTTCATTAGTAGGGCATATCTTTTGTGGCAGCAATAAGATCATTCTTCCTATTTATTGATTGATACTTTGAGCTGGTGGAGTATGTGCAGTGTCTCACAAAGGCACCATTCAATGACATCACTAAACATTATACTGGTATGACAACTAATAACTTTAAAGGAAGATACACACAACACATGCACTTTCTCTGGTGTAGGAATAGAGAAAATTCCACTTTTTTGACTCACTTCATCAAGAGACTCTGGAACCATTGAAATGACTTCCTTAATATCAAAGGGAATATTATTAACAGGGTCCCTCCTTACTCAACTGGAGCTCATAATTGCCAACTCTATGGGAGTAAAATTAACAAGCAAACTTTTATATATGAGTGTGTATGTGTGTCAGTCTATTAAATACCAGACACAAAGTATTGGTCAACATGAGGCTACAGTAGAAAACGCTTATTCAAGGTGCTCAGAACTATATGGTTTGTAAAGCAAACATCTTAACCATACCTCAATGCTGTCATTACATTAGCTTCCCTGTGTCATTTCATTGCTACCTTTATTCTACTTCATTTGATATCTTTGTGTGGTAGTTTGCTTATATAAAGCTAACCAGAACCACACACCAGCATTCTACCACATTCAATATATGTACACATGCTACAAAGATATCAGTAGAGAAACATATCGTATTCAATTATAAGCATAGATCAAATAAGAAGGGATATTTATTACTACTGCTGAGACTATTTTAATAAATATAATTATATGATATTTTTGTGTGTTTTTAAATTAATGCTTTGCCATTAGACACATCATCATTTAACATCTATTTTCCATGCTAGCATGAGTTGGACAGCTTGACAGGATCTGGCAACCCTCAAGGCTGAGCCAAATTCCAGTTCTATAACCAGATGCCCTTCCTAATGCCAAATACTGGTAATGTTTCTTTTTTTCATAAATCATTTTTATTTATTATTCTTTTATTTGTTTCAATCATTTGACTGCAGCCATGCTGGAGCACCACCTTCAGTCAAACAAATTGACCCCAGGATTTATTCTTTATAAGCTTTGTACTTATCCTATCAGTCTCTTTTGCTGAACCACTATGTTATGGGGACGTAAACACACCAGCATTGGTTGTCAAGTGATGGTGGTGGGACAAACAGAGACACACAAACATACACACACATATATATATGATGGGCTTCTTTCAGTTTCCATCTACCAAATCCACTCACAAGGCTTTGATCGGCCTAAGGCTATAGTAGAAGACACTTACCCAAGGTGCCATGCAGTGGGACTGAATCCGGAACCATGTGGGTTGGTAAGCAAGCTACTTACCAGACAGTCACTCTTATGCGTTAGTAACTTAAAATTAAGGGGAACAGTGAAAGATTTGAATTTTTGCTAATTTGGTGGTAAAAGTTCAAATTCAGGTGAATAAAAGAAATTTTTGATCAAATTACTCCAACATTAAGAACAATGAAAGAAAAAAACGAGACACCTTATATTCCATTTATTTACAGATCTGCAGGAAAAAAAAACAAAATTTTATTCTCATATATTGCAATGATGAGTCCAAGTCTTTCTTTAGGTTTGTAGGTATTGTACTATGTATCATTCATTAGGTCTGTAAGTATTATATCTTATATCATGCTCAACCATTGCGTCTAAGCAGTTCTATTGTGAATATGCCTCAATGTTAAAAAATAAATCTTGAAATATGACATTATCATTATTATAGATAGATGCTTGATTTTTATTGCGTTTATGATTACTAGTTAACTTATGCTGTAAATCTGTTCTGGCTTCCCAATGCTATTTAGGTATAACCAGACACCTGCCAGTAACTGGGTTGTATATATTGATCAAGATACTTGCAGAAAATAAGATGTATAGATTCATATGGGACAAACTGCATTAAATGACAGAAAAAATAACTTTGGAACCATATGTTTGAA
Organism: Octopus bimaculoides; assembly: GCF_046866305.1. NCBI lineage: Eukaryota > Metazoa > Mollusca > Cephalopoda > Octopoda > Octopodidae > Octopus > Octopus bimaculoides. Next base: position 97,910,102 of record NC_142929.1, read on the forward strand.
ATCTGATATCATTTTTGTTGAGTTGATTAAACAACTGCCTCGTTTTTTGAAAACAGAAGTAACTAGAATAATGCTCTCTAACATCGTTATAATGCCAGAGATTTGGTAGTGGTAGGGAAGTGTGTTTGTGATGATCATACCCTTCACAAGGACATTACTGACATGTGAAATGAAGCAGATGCAAACAAAAGTAATAATAATAACAGTAGTTAGCATGATTTTCATTGAATGGCAACAGACCTTTTGGCATAAAACTGAAGCATTTTACGTCATTCATTAAAACAATATTGGAAATGCTGTTTTTAGAAAATGACTCAGAAGAATTGAGATAGAGGATAAACTATTTTATGATAGTCATTAGAGAAGTGAGTGGCAGAATTGTTATACCACTGGAAAAATACCTTGAAAAATTTATATTCCTTTATGTTTAGAGTTCAAATCTTGCTACGATCAGTTTTACATTTCATCATTCTGGGGTTAATAAAATAAAGTATCAGTCAAGTACTAGGGTTAGCTTACTTAACAATACTCACCCACAACAATCTGTGGCCTTGTACCTATGTTAGAAACTACTACTTCTACCATCATAAATATGACTGTTTCGAATCTCTGTTATTGATCAGCCATGAATATTCAAGTTGTTCTATTAAGACACTTCTGATCTCTTTCTGTCTAAATCTTATTTTCCTATACCTGATATATCATCATTAGAATATAATTCCATTATTTTTATAATTTTTTTTGTATTTAATACCTTATAGAATATCCGGTAGATCTTTTTTCCAATACTCATTGTTACTATCCTATTTCTCACAATCAATATTTTTCTTATATAAGTTTCATAGATATGAAGAAAGTTTCTTTGTAGTTATTTTATTTCATGTATGTTATATTTTTTAAGAAATAATTATTTATGCCATACAATCTTATTTCTCCTCTGCAAAGGAGCTCCTACATGTTTGGGTCACATAATCTATTACAAATAGTAGCAGCTAAATCTCCTTCATATTACATCTTATTATCTTAAAAAAATGACTTTTTAGATAATATAGTTATAGATACACTAGATCTGGAATACGGTCGTAGATATAGTATTTTTATTAATAAATTTGTATGATCAAGAATAACCTAAGCCTTAACAAAAATAGCAACTTGTGGCTATGTGCATATTTAAGAAATCAATAAAGCCTTCCTTTTTTCAAACCATTCAATCCTAGATTAATCCACATAAATTTTCTCTTTGATAATAACTGGAATCAGTTTTTTTCACAGCAAAAGTGAAATACGTAAAACTTCTCCATTATTTAAATGTGAAGATTATGACTTCAACTACAAGCTTTTTATACTCTTCTTGGGAAAAAAAAAATATTCATCACTCATAAGTTGTCTTCAGATTAGATACCTGGTCAAAATGCTTGCAAAAGCTGGGCTCTGTTGTAGTATTAAACTAGGTGACAGTTTGTCTGCCACACAGGGACCAGTACATTTGATGGGCTTCAACAGTTTTTGTCTCTACAATTGACCCAAAGCTAACGCAGAGAGAAGACACCAACACAAAGTACTGCACAACCACATGGTCCTAACTACATCCATTGTTATCATCAAACCTTAAAATTCTGCATGGTCAGTTTTGCCTTTCATCCATTCGGGGTTAGTAAAATAAGTACCAGTTAAACACTGGACTTGATATAATCGACTTACCCCACTCCCCTGGGTTGCTGGCCTTGTGCTAAAATCTGAAACTATAATTATCACCAAACCTGCAGTTCTCTAAAACTCTTTCACTCTTAGTAATTAATCTATAGATTGACCTCAATTGAAAGAGTCAACAAAAATCATTGGCAATGTCATCATTCCTCAAACTAAGGTGTAAAACTATGAAGGTTAGCAGATAACTAGTTGAAAAGTTATATAGAGAATAAGATACAAGGAACTATTCAACCAGGAGCTACAATAGAAGATACTTGCCTGGTGCTGTCTAGTGGCATCAAATATGGAACTCTATGGTTGCAAAATGAATTACTGAACTCCACACCAATGCCTTTGGCTATGAGTATAAATAGGTAATAAAATTGAGTGGACTCAACATATTAATCTAATTAAACTAAAAAGATGTTAAAAAAAGTTTCCTCCTAAATACTGGACTAAAATATAGTATTTTAGCTTGGGGAAAATGCAAGCAAATTTGTATTAAACTTGCCTCCAGAATTTCAGAAAATGACAAGATTGGTGCACAAAACATATTAGATTGAAACACTGACAAAGAAGTTTGGCATTTGAATACAAAGGACTTTTTTTTTTTAGCTTAAGTTCTCTTGAATTCATACATGATGAATTTGTTTTGATAAAACATTTAAGTCTATCTGAAATGCAGACCGTCTGACCACTAAACAGAAAAGGAATGTGTTAAGTGTTCCGTGTGTTTGTCATATAAAAAACAATCTTGCCACTGACACCTTCTCTCCAAAATATGGAATGAGTTAAGTAGAAATTGCATTATCAATTTCTATACAAGTTAATCTAATGAGTAGGGGTAGTGTCAATGACCTTTGCTAACCCTGAAGATAAAATGATAGTCTATTAATCAGCAAGTTATATTATTATTTCTCTGGAATCAGAGGAAACAGTTTATTGTTTACATCAGTAACAGCTTGTCAGTAGGAGACTAAGTGGGGAGTATAGACACCAAAATTGTTGGCCTTTTTCCTTCATTTGAGATTGAATAACTATTGTGTTATTTGGGCTGTGGATGCATATATAAATAAGAAATGGAAGTGATAGTGTTATGCAGGGATCAGGCTAAGAGAGAGAAGGTATAAAGTGAAGAAAGGAAGAAAATTATGCATTAGAGAGGGAAGATGGAAAGACACAACACTTCAAACAACAGAAAAAAGGTGAGGTGTTTGACAGGTAGCAGAGAGACAGAGTAACTACTGTTAAAAATAAATTATTTAAGGGTAACGATGCCCTTTTTATTGTAACAAAGTATTAATGAAAAGAAAAAGACATCGGAGGGACAATGCATACCCTGCACACAGATAAATTTTTTCACAAATTATAGTGTGGCTTACAATGCATTGCTTACATGCTTTTTAATTGAACTGGATTAATTATACCATTATAGGTATTTATACCCTGGTGAAATTAAGAAACCAACTCGTAAATAAATGAAACCCTCAAATCCATCAGTGTACACACACTCGTCTATGTGCAAAGGTACACCATGATCTATACACATGCAGACGAAGGTCAATTCATATGAAAAAGAAAGTGAACAAAATAATATGACCACTTGCTTATCAAGAAATTTGTCAGTGCAATTTTTTGTTTTAAGTGTTACCATTATAGGTATTTATGCTCCAGTGAAATTAAGAAATCAAGTCATAAATAAATGAAGCCCTTGAATCCATCACTGTACACACAGTCGCATATATATGTACGCATGTCTCCACCATGATCTATTCACACACACAGATAAGGGTCGATTCATATTAAAAAGAAAGTGAACAAAATAATATGACCTTGCGTATTGGGAAATTTGTAAGTTTGATTTAAAAAAAAATTTTTTAAAGATAATCAAACCAAATGTTCATCATTTCGAGCCATTCACCCAATGAGTATTTCTGCCAAATATTGTGAAAATCTGTTCAGTAATTTTGCAGACACACAGACAAAGATGAGTGATTACAATACCCTGCTTTTGCTTATGTGTGCAGGGTTAATGAGTCTTGTTTTGTGCCCTTGCAGATACACTAGTACTGGTATTACAATAAAAGGCACCCAGTATTCACTGTAAAGTGGTTGGTGATAGGAAGAACATTCAACCTTAGAAACCATACCAAAACAGACATCTGAAATAAGATATTGTCCTCCAACCTGTTGAATCATTCAGTCCATGCAATTATGGAAAGCAGATATAGACTGATGATGTATTTAAATAGAAATATAAGTACAGCATATTCAGCTTGTTTATTTCCACTGTAGCCAATTCTAGAACATTTGATCTTACATGAACAGCAAAGTAGAAATTATGATGGCCATCATACTGTACAGCATGCACACAACCAAATGCAGAATGATAGAGTATACAGTATAAGTATCAACTAGACTGCAGTAGAAAATGACATAGCTTAAAACATTCAACTTCCAACTTCTATGTTATGTTTGTGCAACCATAGCTTATCAAGCTTATAAAGCAAAAACATGTTTTATCAGATCTGTTCGAAAGTGCTTGTATATGCATAGCATCATTTAACATGCATATGTGCATGTAAAATTAAGTTTCTATAATACTGCTGACATTTTAATGTCTTCTTACAATTACAATCATGCTTTAAAAAGGAGTGATTTGTTTGAAGTTTATTAAAGTATATTGAAGTATACTGCTTGGATCTGCAGTATAGTAAATAAGCATTTCTCTTGATAGGCATAGGAGTGGCTGTGTGGTAAGTAGCTTGCTTACCAACCACATGGTTCAGTCCCACTGCGTGGCACCTTGGGCAAGTGTTTTCTACTATAGCCTCGGGGTGACCAAAACCTTGTGAGTGGATTTGGTAGACGGAAACTGAAAGAAGCCCGTCATATATATATATATATATATATGTATGTGTGTTTGTGTGTCTGTGTTTGTCACCCCACCATTGCTTGACAACCGATGCTGGTGTGTTTACGTCCCCGTAACTTAGCGGTTCAGCAAAAAGAGACCGAAAGAATAAGTACTAGGCTTACAAAGAATAAGTCCTGGTGTCGATTTTCTCGACTAAAGGCGGTGCTCCAGCATGGCCGCAGTCAAATGACTGAAACAAGTAAAAGAATAAAAGAGTAAGAGTATAAAAAAAAATCAAAAGAATGTAGTTAATTGTGACCTGTAACTTCTCGCATGTTTTATTGTCATAATAATCTCTTGCTTAGCAGCAAAAATTCTCATAATTTTCCTTAAATCCTCACATTTCACTCATCTTTCATGTTGTGTATACTTCAACTCCAAGTTGGACCATCTGTTGTTCTGCCTTGAAAGTTGCAGAATTATTCTACCAATTAAAAATACAAATGTTTCTTTAGTTGTTTTGCTATCTTTGAAAAACTTGTACTTACCACTACTCTGGCAATTTCTGTATCAAAACAAAGACATAGGAAGAGTATATTCTTATAATTTCCTAAATAACATTTAGCTTTCCTTATATTTGCATTTTCAACTACTTCCAAATTCAAACTGGCAGCTAATTCTTTGGTTCTACTTCAGTTTCTGACTTAGCAGACAATTTTAATACATAACTCTGTTCCTACTAAAATCATCAAATTACATGCTAATAAAGGAGCACCTATGTGATTCATCACTTTTTCATGTAAAAATAGCAGGCCCTATCATCATTTGTCTGTTTTCCATGCTAGCATGGGTTGAGCACCAGGCTCTACAGTTTACTTTGGCATGGTTTTTGCAGCTGGGTGCCCTTCCTTATGCCAACTACTTTACAGAATGGACTGGCTGCTTTTTATGTGGTACCAACACCAGTGAAGTCTGCTTCAGCATGGTTTGGTGGCTGGATGCCCTTCCTAATGCCAACCACTTTACAGAGCGAACTGGCTGCTTTTTAAGTGGCACCAGCACTGCACTGGCAAGGTTACTACATAACTTGCAAGACAAAGATCCTTCGACTGAGAGGGGGAGTGGTATTGAAGGAGATGGCTTTGTGTCAGGTGACGAGAGGTTAAACTATGGTAAAGGGACAGAAATAGGTGTCTTGCTGCAGAGGAGATACATGGTTATCCCAATCAGAGTGAGAGAGAGATGGTAGAGATCTGCCAGGGCATACTCTCAAGGTACAAAATTGTGAACATAAATGGAATGGTAAAGGAGTACTCAGGGTGCATGAGTAGGGAGATCAGGAAAGTGTAAAAATGCTGACATGGATCAAGCACTCTTTTTTTCTTTATTCTTGTGTCAGCTGCAGGGTTTAGTATACATTATTCTTTACAATTCTGACTGTTATGAGAGCTGCTTCCTCTCCACACACCCCTTGTCCTACCTGATGATAGGGTCTGTTCTCATCTTTAGTGACCCCTATGAGAATTTTGGTTATATTGCATCAAAATGGCATTTGTTGAATTTTGATCTTTGTGAATTTAATGATTGCAATATTCCTCTCAACTTGTTTTTAGCACCAAGACTCTCACTTGATTGTTTTTTTATCTCTCAGTTGAGAGGGAAAGGCAATCCTCATAATCCCTTACAGAGCCTCCAAGACTGGAAGGAGAGGGGAAGGTATCCTCAAACTAAAGACATGGCCTGAATGCTTTCAACAGAGTGAACTCTTCTAAAGGCACTTTGTTAAACTAGGTAATGGATTAAGTCTACCACCCAAGTAAGTGATGGCAGGATTTAACTCAGAACATAAAGAACCAGAACAAATACTACAAGGTTTTTCATCTAGTGCTTGAACATTTCTACCTATCCAAAAACCCTAGACTAATGCTTTATCAACTGCAGAAAGATGAAAGACAAAGCTCACTTCAATGGGATTTGAATTCAAAATGCAGGGTGTCAGAATAAAGAAGAATTAGGGAACCTTTTTTAAGCCGGTGATAATTGCAATAATTTGCTATCATTTTAATTCATTCTTGTTATGTGCACTGGGTTGTTTTTATAACATAGCATCTTTCTATTCATCTTCCCTGTAACATTGCACTCCAAACTTTCTAAATTTTGAGTTAGCAAGAGATGAAATCCAAGAAAAAGATTTAAAAAATTAACTCAGAATATTTTGAGGGGTTTTTTTCTTTCTTTCTTTTTTTTTTTTTTGTGATTTTGCTTGAAATTAAAAATGAATACATTTTAGGGTTTTAGAATATGTTATTGCAATGTGAAATGTTTCTAAGTGAGGTACAAGGCCAGCAACTTTGAGGGGGAGTAGGGTTAGACAATTATATTGACCCCAGAGGAATGAAAGGCAAAGGTGACCTTGGTAGGATTTGAACTCAGAACATAAAAAGCTCGAAGAAATATGAAGGATTTTATCCAATATATAAATGATCTTGCCAATCCACCACATTCTGTTATGCCATATAATGCAACTGATATTTATATTCATACATTAATAATCAATTTCTTCTAACTCACTGTCATTCAACTATTACAGAAATTAATGTTTTCACAAGAGTTTTTTTGTTTTTTTTTTGCTCTGCTGATATTTTAGAGATTTTGTAGTAAATCAAAATGCATTTTATGTGAATTAATGATCTCTAATGTGTTATATATTGGAGAAGGAAAAATTTGAAAGAATTTGGTTGTTCTTGATATTTGTAATATCTGATGAAATTTAACAAGAATTCGGCTCTTCTTTTACATCTAATCTGACTTGCTCTCCAGTTCTGTTATGAACCCTCAATGTACAACCTATCAAATTCAAATGATCAATAGTTACAGTTTTTGTAGTTTTCATACTGGAACTGACCTTCAGATGTTCACCAGAACCAATAACTTTTATTCAACTTTATGGTTTTAACATTTAATATGACAGAAAAATTTTTATTAACATTATGAATGAAGTTATTACTTCTTTTTTTTAAAGGTTTTACCTCATCATGAAATAAATCAAGTGAAATTGCAAGGGAATATATAGATATATTCATATATATAATGTGTCAGTAAGATTTTGAGCAGTAAGTTATTTATACCTGAGGTTTTGTTGCATGTATTATGGATGAGTGTAAAACAATAAAAAGTAAACAAACAAAAGAAACACCACAAAATCTAATTGTCAACTTGTTACACACAACCTCTATACATTTTTATACAAATATATATCAAATACTGAAAATAGTTTATCAACCTCCCTCTGTATAAATGAGTGAATGAATGTTTATACTCATAAAAATATTCTCATGTGTGATTATATACATACTTGCATATCAGATAAATACATACATTCATGTAAAATAAATAATACATAAAATAAATGTAATTATAATGTCAGAAAGTTTCTGATTCACATCTTCAACACTGGGTGATTTCAGTTACTCTTCATTGCTTGTTCTAACCAATCAGCTTCCACAGCAGATGAATCATCACTGTTATTTCCTTCATCCATCTGCAGTAAACGTTGGTAACGAACTGACTTTTCACGTGGCATGTACTTTTCAATAAAGAAGAACACTATACACCATACTAAACAAATTCCTGCAACAACACGAAAAAGGACTGCAATTCCATAACTGCCCACAACATAACCAGATGCAATACTTCCAGCAGAGAAACCAATTCCAAAATAAACAGAAGACAAAATATTACGAATAGTGCGATCAACATCAGGGCTGATATTAAAGATAGGGTTGCTGAACACAGCATACCACAGAGTGGTGTGTGTTAAAGCATGAAGCACTTCCAGAGGAAGGAAGTACCAAGGAGAATAGACAAAGCTGTAAACAAAAACTCTTATACTGCAGAAAACCATTGAAAAACACGTTGTTCCTGCTGGACCCAAGTATCGTACCAGGTAATCTCCATAGAGTAACACTGGTATTTCTGAGAAAGTATTCACAAGTATGCATAAACCCATAATGGTTTCATTGCTTCCAATGTCTTCAAGGTACCAGAATAAGAAATTGCTTATAGTTGAATAAACAGCACCCATTACAAAAACTGTCATCATATACACAAAACCATGACAGCCAAAACATGTTACTTCAATTCCTTTCCTGTGGCGTATTGCAGGAATGCACTTTTCAAATGTTGGTGAAGGAAACACAAAAGCGAAACACAATGAAATAATCAGAAAAGCAGCAAATGCAAAGCAGTGTATGAGAATATGGTTCATATGTAAAGGTAGTTGGCACTGAGTATGGTCAACTAGCACTCCAATTCCAGTAGGCACCAAGAGGAAAGCCAAAGAACTCCAAATACGGTGTGAGCCATATTTTTCAAGTATATCTAAAGAATCAAGAAGATCATACCAACAGTCATCAGAAATTTTTTCTGCAGCAGAACCAAAGATCTCTCCAATTAATATTATTGTTAATAATATAAAAAAGACTTGAGTCTGTTCATTTGCCTTTACATCCTGAATCCAAGCCTTGAAGCCTTGCCACATAAACTGCATATTCCAAGATCCATTTGTAGAATCCATTGTTGTTGATGTTTCAAGAGGATTGGTTGTAGACTGTGGCTGAACATTCCGCTTTACCCACTCCTGTGGTGCCTTGCTTACTTGCAGGTGTGTATCATCATTTTGTAGACTTCCATTTAATACAGCAGGTAATTCTTTACTTGTGCTCCAATATTTATTTAATTTTCCATTTTTAGACAGGGTCTCAGTTGACTGAAAGTACGAGTCTGTTTCATTAGTGGTTTCTGAATCATTTCCACTTGAAGTCTTAGAATAAAGAGGATTTGTTACCAATGTTGAGAAATATTCTGTTATATTAAGAACAGGTTCTTGTGTCTCATTGTTTTTCATATAAATGTTTGGAAATTCAGTAGTTGATGAAAAGATTGGAGTTACATTTTGATGGGATTTTGAAGCTGATAGTGTTGCATTAGAAGCCAGCATATGCTGTTTAGCTTCTAGTAAAAGACAATTATCTTTTAAAAATGTGTCGATAGAACCAGATACTAGCCAGATAGAAAGGTTTGTAGCTAACATCATTATTATCGAGAAAACTAAGAAGAGGCGTCTTTTTTTTAATTTTATGGAGTATTTTGTCCACACAGGAACCCAAACAAATGTTGAAAGCATTTTTGCAGCCATAAGGTAACCTGTTTGAGTGGCAGTGAGGCCAAGATGTCTGTAAAACAGAGTAAGAAAAGGAAATAGTGATGCCTTGGCCGCTGCAAAAAATAAATGGAAAACATTGAAAATAAATATAGCCCGAGGGAGGTTGATAGAGTTTGGATTATTCATGGTCGGTGGAGCTAATAATGCTCAAGATTCATTGGGGTGATCAGGAAATCATGGCACTGAAGATCAACTGGAACCACCATCAATTTGGATATGCAAAAAAGAAACAAAAGAAAAAAAAATCAGTGAAATGAATACAATTGAATTCGAAAAAGAAACAGTATGGAAGTCTGTCTATCTTCACTTTTTCACAGGCGTTTGGCTTGGGTAAAAAAAATTTTTTAAAACAAAAAACAAAACAGTGTTATGAATAATAGAACAAATGGGAAAAACAGGATTTGTTCCAAGACAACCAAGTTTGTAGTTGTTATATATTTTACTGGTCTGCTTTGCCTTAAGCTGATACAATGATGCAAATTATATTTGATATATTACTTTGTACTGAACTTCTGTAGATTATCAGTTTTCTAGTAGCTATCCTATCAGATTTGTAGAATATAAACATTCTTAAAACATGAGGTTCCAATTCTAAAAATTGTAGGGAGTTTGGAGAGAGGAAAATTTAGCAGCTATTCTGAGCAGATTAGGGACAGAAACTCCCTCTGTAGCTCAAATGTTATTATTCATTATATGAAATAGAAGTCGGTTTTGAATCTCTTTTGAAACAATTTCATTTCACTTTTGAAAAGCCAGAACATCACAAATTATGAGTTCCTTCCTTTGAGTATTTCAGAATGCATATCAACATAAGAAATAGTTTGTTAATTTAGATCAATAGTCTCCTTGAATTCTAGTTAACATTTTAAACTTATATTACTTAAGTTTTTGAAAAAGCCATGAATATCATTGTTTTATGCCTTGACAATCTGTGGTATTGTGCCTGCTATATAAGCTAATTAATTTCACCCATGTTTTTTGATTTCATGCATTTTCCATTTCTCTTCTCCTTTAAATACAAAAAACTTTGTTGTCAAAGAAACTGTAATTGTGTTACCACTATTCAACTAGAATATGGAGGTAATCAATCAAAAATTTGGGAGTGGTCAAGTTGACATGCAGTGTGTAACATATGAACTTATTTTCACATGAATGTTAATCATTGTGGAATGTTCTATAAATAGGAAATGAAATATCTAGTTTAATTCTTCCAAGAAAGAGAATAGAGTCCAATATAGCTCATAATTTCCTATCCCTAATAAATAAACAATTTTCCTTAACATATAAATATCATAAGCTCTTCAACAACAATACAGTTAAGGTCATCTACAGCTGCTTCAATAATGTTGCATTTCAAATATCCAATGATCTCATGACTTATTACCTAACCCTCATAACAGTATCTTCCCCTTCTGTGAAACTGACAAGCTGACAATTTCTACGGACTACCCCTCACCAGCTCACCAGTTCTATGTTGCCAGAAACCTCATCAGCTCACCGCTGTGTGACATTATTTCCTGAAGCCCCAACTAATTCTCCATTCATTTGTTTGTTACCTGAAGAATTGCACATAATGAGAAACTCTGAGTAGCACTAAATTGAATCATCAGATTCAAAAGAATGTGTGTGTGTGCAAACACACATACGCACACGTGCGCATGCACACATGCACGCGTGTTCATGCACATATGCAGTTAAAAGGTGAGAGCTAGAGATGCTCCAGGAAACACGTAGTAGTGCTCGAATGATTTAAAATTAAACTCCAAAATCTTTATTGAGGACTAGATCCACAGGATAAAGAGTGTGTATATATTCGTGTGTGTGTGTGTGTGTGTGTACACATGCACACAATAGACTTCTTTCTTTTCAGTTTTCATCTACCAAATCCACTCACAAAGCTTTGGTTGGCTCAGGGCTATAGTTGAAGACACTTGCCTAAGGTGCTATGCAGTGGAACTAAACCCGAGACCACTTGGTTGGGAAGCAAGCTTCATAACCACACAGCCACCTTTTAGAGAATTTATCACATCCTCATAACTGACACAATCTGCAATGAATTTGAGTGCTTTATTGGATACAAATTTTGCAAGGGTGCGCAATCTATCAAAGTCAGGAATACTGTCAAGAAAATGTTCAAAACATACATAACCATAGACACAGGTGTGACTGTGTGGTAAGAAGCTTGCTTCCTAACCACATAGTTCTGGGTTCAATCCCATTGCATGGCACCTTGGGCAAGTGTCTCCTACTATAGCCTTAGGTCGACCAAAGCTTTGTGAATGGATTTGGTAAGCGGAAACCGAAAGAAGCCTATCACATATATGTGTGTGTGTGTCTTAGCAGTTCGGCAAAAGAGACTGAGAAAATAAGTATGAGGCATAAAAAAATAAATCCTGGGGTCAATTTGTTTGACTAAAACCTTTCAAGGTGGTGTCCCAACATGATCACAGTCAAAGATAACCAATGTTTGAATTTCAAAGAGAGCAAAACCAATCACGAAGGAATGGTAGAGCCTTCTAGGATGCAGTATTCTGCTCATATTTGATTTGTTGAAAAAAATGTCAAAAGAAGCTACAATAAAGGATTTGTATATCAAAGACTTTATTCAACAGTTACTGCTACAGATCCTCATTTAACTTAACCTTTTTACTGCAGATACCCAAGGTCATTAGAGCAAAGAAACAGGCCTGGAAAGGCTGGAAGAGTGGGGGTAGCAGGGAGCTGTACCAGATAGCCAGAAGGGAGGCTGGGCAACCGGTATACATAGCCAAGGGAGAAGCAGAAAAGAAGTTTGCCAATGTTCAGCGACGTGATGACCATAGAACTGAAGTATTTCGGATTACTGGTGACAAAGGGCCTCTCGCTCAGAGTGAAAGTAGATTATATGATGCATGTGTGCGAACTGCCATGCTACACAGCAGTGAAACATGGGCCATGACTACTGAAGACAGGCGTAGGCTCGAAAGAAATGAAGCTAGTATGATCCACTGGATGTGTAATGTCAATGTGCACACATGACAGAGTTTAAGTGCCCTGAGAGAAATGTTGGACATAAAAGCATCAGATGTAGTGCAAGAGAGACGACTGCACTGTATGGTCATATGCTGCGTATGGATGAGGAGAGCAGTGTAAAGAAGTATCAGGAACCCGTGGAAGAGGGAGACCCAAGAAGACATGGGATGAGGTGGTGTAACATGACCTTTAGACGTTGGGCTTTACAGAGGCAATGACGAAAGACTGAGACCTCTGGAGATATGCTGTGACTGAGATGACCCAGCAAGTAAAGTAAAGTGAGATCACTGCTGTAGCCTACACCAGTGTTGCATAACCAGCCCACCTAGAAAAGTACCATTGGATCATTGGGCGACATGCTATGCTTGAGGAGACCTATTGAGTCAAGTAAATCAAAATCAAAATCAAACAGAAATTGTAGTTGTGGCCGATGCCAGTGCCGCCTGACTGGCTCCCATGCTGGTGGCATGCAATAAAAACCATTCATGTGTGGATCGTTGCCAGTGCTGCATGACTGGCTCCCCGTGCTGGTGGCACATAAAAAGCACCATCCAATCGTGGCCGATGCCAGTGCCACCTGAATGGCTCCTGTGCCAGTGGCTTGTAAAAAGCACTCACTACACTCTCAGAGTGGTTGGTGTTAGGAAGGGCATCTAGCTGTAGAAACATTGCCAGATCAGATTGGAGCCTGGTGTGGCCTCCTGGCTTGCCAGTCTCCAGTCAAACCGTCCAACCCATGCCAGCATAGAAAACGGACGTTAGACGATGATGATGATTCATGATATCCACTCAAAATTTCATTACCCTTAACTGCAGAAAGTAGATTTATATACCAATCTATCTTTTGTTGAGGAATGCCATGTTTGAAACCTATTTTTCGTTGAAACATACCAAATTTATTGAGGCAACATGACTTGTAGAAAATAGCAATTCTATTGGGTGAGGGTTAGATATCTATCATGATTACTAGAATAATGATGAAATTTAGCTTTGCAGTTAAAGAGTTAAGTAAGGGAGAGCATTCACCTATCACTTAACACATCAATTAATAAAAAAAAACATAGAATCACAGCACCATTTAAAACATTATTTAATAAACAGTGTATGGTAGAGAGTACAGAAAATATTACATGAAGAAAATTGTAAAAATATTGACCAATTGTCAGTGAGTCAAAGAAAGAAACAAAATTTTTTCAAATAAATGAAATTAAACCTAAAAATTATGTTAGAGATTTCAATAAAGGCATTGTGCTTATATTATTGTGACATTACATGAGTTACATAAAGAGACAAAGGTCCACATGCAACCAAAGTATTATAGATTATCCACAAATGTTTTAAAACATACAACTTTAAAATCAAAGGGTCTATAATCAGAATGCTTAATTATTTCATTCATGGACCATATGATTATGATATCTGTTGTACAACTGAATAGATATTTTATCTATGTAGCAAAGTGAGAGTGTACCTAATTCAACAGCTGTACACTTGTAGATAGTTTCAAATCAATAGTCTTCTTCAATGACCACCTGCTGCAAGCACGTGCCTAAGAACTTTTATTATAGATATTTAGAATGAGTCATTAAAAAAACAGCCATGTCAACTCTATACTTATTAATTCTTAACATTCATATTGTTGCTGTTTCATGACCTCAATCACAAACAAAATAATATTGCATTATCCATTGCAAGAAGAATAAGCATGGTTTGTACCATACAAAACGTTTTTCCCAAATTGCTAGTTTCTTCCCATCAAATACCAAAAATAACAATATAACATTGTATTTAAAACATCCACATAAATAATGGAAGAAAGCATTACACAACTAGCTTTATAACTAATCTTGAGATCACTTTATAATACATATAGTATACATATCAAACACGTTATAAGAGACGGTACCCAAAAGTAACCGAAAACTTTCTCTATGGGACAAATGCATTGTAGTTCAGGCTTCTGCTGCAAGAAGTCACTTGATGCAACTCTCAGGCATCAGTGAATGATGCCAGTCAGTAGACACAGACACACAAACACACACACAGACATATGACGGGCTTCTTTTAGTTTCCATCTACCAAATCCACTCACAAGGCTTTGGTCGGCCCAAGGCTATAGTACAAGACATTTACCCAAGGTGCCACACAGTGGGACTGAACCCAGAACCATGCAGTTGGTAAGCAGGATACTTACCACACAGCCACTCCTGTGCCTTATATTTATTTTGTAAACAAATAATACAAAATTACATAAGCATTTTATGTTTCTTGCTTTCCACAGATGACTGGAAATGAACAACCTTGCTTGTATGATAATGATACTCATTTGCAACCATCACATGCTATCTAGACAAGGATACACACACACACACACACACACATGATGGGCTTCTTTCAGTTTCCAACTACCAAGTCCACTCACAAGGCTTTGGTCAGCTCTGAACTATAGTACAAGACACTTACCCAAGGTGCTGTGTTATAGGACTGAACCCAAGACCTCATAGTTGGAAAGTAAGCTTCTGAACCACACAGCCACACCTATAATGAATACCAATTAACTAGAGCACTTTCACAGCCTATATGAGATTACATGTTTAATACATCTGCTTTATCTTTGGTCTTGGTCTGAAAATAGTTTCCATGACTAAACATTCTCAAAGAGTCTCTACACTCATTAAGGTTCTTAGTCATTAAGCACACAAAATATGTTTTTGCAATGGTTTTTACAGCTGGATGCCAATTTACACCACTGTATTACGTGGAGTCAGGTTTAATACATTTTTGTAACAAAATCTTTCAAAATTATCATTAAGTAATGACATAATTATTTAGATTTCCAATAATGAAACACAAAAAGAAAGAAAAACTAGGAGCACAAAATGTTAGTAGTTTCAACGAAAATTTTACTGTACTAATGGACATAAGGCCCCACTGTACTGCTTTGCAACCATGTGGTTTTGGGTTCAGTCCCACTGTGTGACACCCCTTGGGCAAGTGTCTTCTGCCATAGCTCTGGAATGACCAATATTTTGTGAATTGATGGTAGATGGAAACTGTATGAAAGCTTGTCATATATAGATATGTTTATATGTATGTGTGTGTCTTTGTGTTTGTTCTCCCCACATACCATTTGGTGTTGGTTTGTCTATGTCCCTGTAGCTTAGCAGTTTGGTGAAAGAGACCAATAGAATAAGTACTGGATTTAAAAAATAAATTCTGGGTTGATTTGTTTGACTTAAACCTTCAAAGTTGTACTCTAGCATGGCCACAATCCAATGATTGCAACAAGTAAAAGGTGAAGTAATCTATATTCAATAATAAAAACATCAGAATAGTCGTTTCACTTTCTGAAAACTTGAACTGCTGTTTCAGTTTTTAAAAAATGAAAATATTGATTACAATAGCACACAAAATAATTCTTTTTACACTTATTTTTATGTACATTGTCAATATTTGGTTTGAAAACATTATGGGGAAAGTGGAAGAGTATTCACACTTATTTTACATAATTTTCCAACTCCACTGCACCTTTCTTTGTTATCTCCCACACTGTCTTTTTGTCTCACTTTCTTACACTTTCTTCCTCTTGCTCTGTTAACCAGTCTCTCTCTCTCATTCACTGAGATGAAAGGAAAGAAAGAGATACAGAAAGAGTGTGACAGACAACATCTTTATTAGTTTATAATGAAGAGAAGCAAAGAGAGAAGTTTGTAAGATCAAACAAATACGAATGTCTCATCCCTACCACACTTCATTAATGACCCAACAATTCACTAAAGTGTTAGGGTGGAACACTTTCACTCCATATACATACATTTCAAATTTTGGCACAACACCAGCAATTTTAGGGGACCAGGGAGAGGGTACTTCTTTTTTCAACTCCAAATGGGTGAAAGATAAAATTTCAGTAGCTTGGCAGAATTTGAACTCAGAATGTAAAGACAGACAAAATGCTTAGCAGCATTTTGTCCAGTGTGCTAACAATTCTGCCAGTTCACTATCTTTCTATATATGTATATATATATATATAGTGATTGAAAGTGGTGGGGTTAGGAATCAAGGTGATTACATCAGTCAGCACTCCTGTGAATACTGGTTAACAGGAATGTATAGAAAGAAATGATGCTCCATTCAAAGAAATTGGTTTACACAAAATAAAAATCCAGGATGGTTTGGAAGTTGTGGAGTATAATATAACAAGAAAAAGAATGGAGGTACTAGTATCACAATTATTCTTTAATTGCAACCATTTGAACATATAGGTCAAATAAATCATTTAACAATGTAGAAAACAACGATTCTGTAATATTAAGTACAATCAAGGCAGCAGTCTTGCAGAAATGTTACTGCACTGGGCAAAATACTTAGCAGCATTCCATTCATCTTTATGTTCTAAATTCAAATTCCATGAAGGTCAACTTTGCCTTTCATCCTTTCAGGGTTGATAAAATAAGTACCAGTTGAGCATGAGGGTTGATGTAATCAACTTAATCCCTCCCCCAAACTTGCTGGCTTTGCGCTAAAATTTGAAGCCAACCCATAGTCATTTCTTCATCACCAAATAAATAAATTAATACCTGTATTGTTTACTCAGGAATTAATACCTGTATTAAATTATTTATTCAATCATAAAAAATTAATATTGGTTATATTTAATATTACATAATCATCAAGTACTGGGGTTGATGTAATTGACTTACCCCATTCCACCTAAATTGCAGGCCTTGTGCCAAAATTTGAAACTAATATAACATTATCTTTATTTTCCACCTTGTTAAATGATTTATCTGCTCCATATGTTTTTGAAATAGTTGTAGCCAAAGAATAAATGTGATACCAGTACCTCCATCCTTTTCTTGTATCATATATATATATATATATATATATATATATATATATATATATATATATATATCATATTACCATCATTTAACATTGTTTTCCATGCTGGCATGGGTTGGACAGTTTGACAGAAGCTGACCAGCTGGAAGGTTGTTCAAGTTCCATGTCTGTTTTGGTATGGTTTCTATGGTTATGTGCCTTTCTAGTGCCAGCCACTTTACAGAGACAGAGTGTACTGGGTGCTTTTATGTAGCATCAGTATAGGTGCTTTTTACGTGGCACCAGCATTTATGAACCATGGGCAACTACACTTTTACTTAGCTTGACATGTCTGTCCAAGCACAGCAAACTGCCAGGAGTCTCGGTCCCCTGTCATCCCCTCTGTGAGTCCCAAAGTTTGTAGATCCTTTATATATATATATATATATATATATATATAAGTCAGTAAATAGTGGGGTTGTGTTAACCGCACATGGAGAAATAATAGGAAAATGAAAGAAAGCCAGAATGCTGAACTGGAAGCATAATTTATTAAATTATGCTTCCGGTTCAGCATTCTGGCTTTCTTTCATTTTCCTATATATATATATATATATATATATATGCAATGCTCTCATATACCTTTAATTATTTGAAATCTTCCTGCAAGAAAGGAGCTGGTTTCTAACAAAGGTACAAAGCTCCATCATTGGAATGTAGATAACAAAAACAAACTTACATTTTGAACTTGAGTAAAGTCTTGCATATTTTTACTGCTCCACTTACAGATTGTATTTGCAATGTGTGAGTTAGCTGGTTGATTTTTTTTTCTGAAAAACCCCAGCTTATTGTCACTTAGGTATTTACTCAGATTGTCACTTGGCTATTTACTCACAAAACCCAATGCACTAATTATTATTGGTATAAATGTAAAATTATAACCTGGGTGTAGAAGCATGAGGCTTCAAAGCAGTTTTCCATAGTTAACCACTCTCTCTTTGATTTTGGAAGAGATATTCACATCAGCAGGGCAACTGACCTCTGTGATGATACATATTTTATCTTGTCTGTCCAGAACAACAGTATCCAGCCCTATGTTTGCACTTAGTAGAAGGTTTGATGGATGGATGGATGGATGTCTATAATACCTGTGTTCTTACAAAACTTTTATACTCTTGCAAGACCCAGGTGATTTACAAAAAACATTTAAACATATCGGAGCACTTCTACCTGCACTCCCTGAGATTGATCCTGGGATCTTACATGTTCCAGACACAGAGGCACTGGAACAAACAGTAAAGAAGCTCATATACACAAGCACAAACTTCACAGGGAAGGACATCTGATACAGTTGGACAATAGTTGTATCCCCAAACAGATGCTTTATGGAGAGCTGGTCGAAGGAAAATGGGATCAGTAAAAACCTGAGAAGCATTTCAAGGACTGTGTCAAAGACTCACTGCCACAGTTCAATCTTGACCTTCACAACTGGGAAGTACAGGCTGGCAACAAAAACAAGTGGAGAAAACAAATACATAAAGGATGTCACTCAATAAGCTGAGCAAGGACCAAACGAGCTGCCCACAAGGAAGAGGAAGCAGAATTAGCCACCTCAACAGTCGCACTGACAACCTGCCAATAGATTATGCTCAATCTGTTATTGCAGATCCACTTACCTATGCTGTAAGCAGTAAAGACTGTAAGAGCCACTTTGGACTCATGAAACATTTGAAAACCCATAATGATTCTCCACCTGAGATGCCTAACTGTCAGGCTGAAAACATAAATTTAGTTTGCAGTCTTTGTAATAAACTCTGTAAGACTTTCACCAGCTTCAGGAATCACTGTCGATCTCATGTTTGCAGGAACAATCAGTTACAAGTCAACCTATCAGCAATGGTTGTGCTCATCTAATGATTAGACAGCCATCATGTATGTATGTAACTTTGTGTCTGTATAGCTGAGGTGTTGATAATTTATTAACAGATATTCACTGTATCTGTGTGTGTGAGAGAGAGTGTGGGGGTGGGGGGTGGAGTATTTGTTGATAGGGATATAGTTCCGTATTTGCATGATGTAACTAGTGAGAAATTTGGCAGCTATATCTAACAGATTGAAGCAGTTTCTGCATTGCATAGACAAAAAGTGACATGAATTTCTCCAGAAAGCTAGATATAAGTTCAGCAGAGCAGTTATAGATAAAAATGATAGAACGAGTTTATCAAACATGGTATCACAAAGCTCAATCCCACCGCCCACGTTGTTTAACCTCAATATAGATGACATAACTCTCACAAACAATCTATACATGGCACCCTACATGGGCATATATCAAATATACATCCACTCACAGCTTACCAGAAACAGCCCATAAATTGATTTATTTAGAAAAAAAAACATTAACAATTGTACCAGTCATACACAATATTTGTGTGTGTGTGTGTAGTTATATAAACATCAATATAACATGTATATACACTTACACACAATTATGCATCAACAGTCTACCGAAACAGGATGCATTGCAATTCATATTAAGGTATAACCAAGGTAGCCAATTAGTAAAGTCACCAGAGCATCAGATAAAATGTCTTACAGTTATCATTCAGCTCTATACACTCTGGCTTCAAATCCATCCATGGTCAACTTTTCCGCTCATCTTTCAAGGTCAATAAAAAAAATTACCACTGCTGTACAGAGTCCAATTGTCCCATTTCTCTCCTGCTCTCTCTCTTTCTTTCTGTTTGTCTAATTCTGTTTCTCTACCACAAAGTCCAGTCTTTGTTGCTATGTGGTGATTTGTGTGCCTCAATGACTCTGAGAGCTATGCCAATGGAGTGTAAACTTCTGGTAGAACCTCCCATGTTGGACAGGTCAAAGGACCACCTTTTTCCCAGCAGTAAAAATGGATTCACATAGGATCAATACCCTTACCTAGAAAAAAAGCAAAGTTACAGAAAGGATCAATGACAATTCAAAACCAATGAGACCTGTGAGAGGAAAGCCTTCACCCAGGGAAACATATGACAATCGGCTGTGGTTGAACTGGAAAGGAAAGGAGTCTGTCAGGTTCAAAAGTGCTCAAGACATGCCATATGTCATGATGGTACCCCTATGACACTATCAAGAGTTAAGGGCACATGGCAAGGCATGGTATTGTTATATACAACTGATGTCATTCAATAGACTTTTATAATATTATAGATCAACTAACTGCATATCCAACTATTCTACAATGTTGTTATAGGTTGTTCAACAGATATCATTCCAAGAAATGTAGCACAAATGAAACCAAAGACTCAATTCTTCAGTTGTATAAATGAGATATTAATTGTTTCAAATTTTGGCACCAGGCCAGCAATTTTAGGCAATTACACCAACTCCTGTACTTGACTAATACTTTATTCTATCAACTCTATAGGGATAAAAGACAAAGGTAACTCCAGTGGAATTTGAACTCAGAACATAATGAGTTGGAAGAAATACTACTAGGGTATTTTGGTAACATTCTAGCAATTCTGCCAGCTCAGTGCCTTCAAGTGAGTTAATAATAATAAATGTTGTGTGTTTAATTGAAGGTGTATTCTGTTTAAGATATTATGAATGACTTCAACCTAACAAGGAGGAAGTTAGTGGGCCATGTCCTGTCATTAATACTGTTTGATTTCCCATAGCAAAGACATTTAACACTCAAATAAGCTTGTCTATCAAGCTGTAAATAGCTATTTCAAGATAGAAACTACCCAACCACTATGTCCTCCACTAAGAAGACAAATTCAGTGTTTTTCATTAATTTGCAGTGTTGAGTTCAACTTCCACAACTATAAGTTGAAGAAGGTTGTGCAGTATTAGACAGAACTGGCTTATCTAATACCTTCAAGAATTAAAGTCTTCAGTAGCGTGCCCACAACTTAATTTTTACAGCTATGTGTGTAGAAAGCATAAAAGAGGCAAAAATTCTGTATAAGTATATTAGTAACCTACTAAGTACATACAGCTTCGATTGATAGGCCAATCAGGAAGCCTTGACAGTCACTTAACCTGCTAGAAATAACAGCCAAACCTTTCCCTACACTAAACCCCCACTGTCTTAAATGGAAGGACATTGTTTACACATCGTGATACATCTAGACAGGCAAGAAATATGAGATACTTAGGTCTGCTTGATCAAGGCTGACTTGGATCTAAATTTAACACTTTAACTGAGCCCATTAGGGAGCATTTTGCAACAAAAAATAGCAGCCAAATTCCTTTCAAGTCACACCCATGGATGCTATCAGTGCAAAAACTTGCCAGAATAAAAGTGGTTTCCAGCAAGCTTTACTTGGGTTTATAGGAACACCCATTCACCAGATCAATGTAAGAGACCATATTACTGGTTTATAAATAAAACCTTCTTGTTAGAATGTTGGGAGCTCAAGATAGATAGGTTTCTGAAGAATTAAAAAATGTACATTCTGACTAATAAACACAAAACTCCTTGTGTATGAAGAAAGTTTAAGAAATCTGATAGTTTTCAATGCTGGAGTGTAAAAACTTGAAATTCAACAAGAAAATACACTGAAAAGGAAGAACAGATAGGTGAGAAGTGATAGATAGAGGAATTTTATCCTTGAACTTGGGTTTATTTTGTAAGAGATTAGAGGTTTCAACAGTTAAAGTTCAGTCTGAGATAATGCATGTCATAAAAAAATAAGAGTGTGGCTGGGAGGGGGGGGGGGGGGGGATTTGCTACTGTTTAACTTTGGATCTACTCTGATCAAGTAGTCATGTGATCAAAAGGCATTCCAGTCATGACCATCTTGACTTTTTTGTATATCAGACAGTGTATCTAAGATAATATTATCTTATGTATCCCTTTTTAAGATAGTAGGATATGACTTTAGAGAAATTTGGCTGCCATTTCTAACAGACATAGTGTACATACTAGCTTCCTTATTTGTTTGTGATTTGAGGCAGATTTACCTGCTATTTCTAACAGTTTAAGCAATCATGTAGAGGCTCACACACTGACTCATGATTTGAGGGAGATCTGGCTGTTATTTATAGCATATTTAGTGATCAAGTAGAGCAGTGGTTCTCAACCTTTTTAATATCCAGGCCAGATCCAAAAACTGGATATTTTTTTAAGGGGTCGCACCGAAAAAAAAAAGTAAAATACAAGTCAATTAAAGAAAAATTAATTGTTTATAGAGGGAAGACAATCAGTGTCTGCCAGAAAGATGTTTGAGGAATGCATATGTCCCTGGGAGCAACAGTTGAAAATAGCTGATATAGAAAATCCTACATTGAATCAACCACAGATATTCAGATCAATAGTTTCTAAATAACCTTCTATGAGGTTGGTGATTCAGATCCTGAGATCACCACTGCATTGTGTCCATGCTTAAAATAATTAGCAATAGGGCAGAGAGAATAATAATTCAGGAGTCATTCTGCATACTAAATACAGATATGGTTGAGCGGTCTAAAAATGTAATATAGTGTGTTAAATTATTTCATTCAACTAAGATTGTCCAAGCAATAAGTAGACAAAAACTCCTTCTAAGAATGTCTAAAATCTAAAAAAAAATAAATAAATAACAATCAAAGGAGTATAAGATTAGTTGAGTGAAACTTTTGAACAATACAGACCATGCAGATGAGAGTGGATTTGGTCTTTAAAACCAAATGGTAAAAGCAAAGGACATGCTTTGGTCTTCTGTGGTATGACGTCAGTGACTGGGGAGCTGACCGGAAGGGCGAGTTGACCGGAAGAGGAAGGAGGGCAGAGGGAACCTCGATCGGGATTCGTGCCCTTTTCGAACGGGGTTGTGGTCAGGAGAGGACGTGCTAAGCGACGGTCTAGGTTTGGGAGAAGCAGCTGCTATTGCTAGTGTTCTTTGGGTCGGGGCAAGCTTTGAGGATCGGATACCGCAAGACAGACGAAAGGAAAACCGAGGTAAGGCGATTACATCTACTCGCACACATACACCACATCTTCTTAGAACTCAAATTAATGAAATTAAACATATTTTATTGAACAAGATTATAAGTAATCAATATATACATATGTGTGTGTGTATGTGTGTTTGTGTGCACACACACACACACACATATATATTGGTTTCAAATTTTGGCACACAGCCAACAATTTCAGAGAAGTGGGTAAGTCGATTACATCAGATGTGGTGTGCAGGAGAGATTTTTTTTATCAATCCAAAAAAGGATGAAAGGCAGAATTGACCCCAGTAGGATTTGGACTTAATGTGCAGAAAGTTGGAATAAAGGTTGCAAGGCATGCACTCAAATGGTCTAATAACTCTACAAAATCACCACCTTCATCCTGATGATATCGAAGCAGAATATAACATCAACAAATAATGGTGGTTATTTATATGAGGCAACATTGAACTTCTCAACTTAGCAGACAAGAATTCCAATCTCAGCTAACTTTAGACTTATTGATCTTTGGGTGACCCTTATCTACTTCTGCTTACATCCCCATGTTCATCTGGAGAATATAGTTGTTACTAAATACCATCAAAAGAAGTGAAATCAGGTATTGAATCAATGCAGTAGAAGCTGCCTTTGGTAACCAAAGTATTTTACTAAGCCTTAAAGCTCAACACTGGCTTTAAACTACTTATTTAAACTTTAATGCTTATAATCTCTTTTCCTATTTTAACTATCCTGCCAGAATGTTCTTGAGAGTCAACATTTGAAAGATTGAAAGGAAAAGTCAACCTTGGTAGAAATTGGAACATAAAGACAGACAAATGCTGCTAAGCATTTTGCTTGGTATGCTAACAATTCTGCCAATAAATAAATAGAGAGAGAGGAGAGGGGGAGGGAGAGAAAGAGAGAGATGCATTGAATACGAATACCAACAGTATGGTTGGGAGAAATACCTCAGGGGATTGTCCTGTATACAATACAATAGTGTTTTACTTATGTCATATATTGACTTGAAAAACATCAATAAGCTGAGATTATCCAAGCAGGTAGGAGACAAAATCATCATCATCATCATCATTTAAGATCTGCTTTCCATACTGGCATGGGTCAGACAGCTTGACTAGAACTGAATTTGGCTTGGTTTCTACAGCTGGATGCTCTTCCTAAAGCCAACCACTCTGAGAATGTAGTAGATGCTTCCTACATGTCACCAGCATGGGTGTTTTTACATGTTACCGGCACCAACTACAACTACAATTTCACTTGGCTAGACAAGTCTTCTCAAGTACAGCAAATCACCAAAGGTTGCGATCACTTGTCATCACCTCTGTGAGGCCCCACATTCAGAGATCATGCTTCACCACTTTGTTCCATGTCTTCCTGGGTCTACCTCTTCCACAGGTTCCCTCCACAATAAAAGATCAGCACTTCTTTAAACAGCTGTCCTCGTCATATGCATCACATGACCATACTAGTGCAGATATCTCTCTTGCACACCACATCTGATGCCTCTTATGCCCAATTTTTCTCTTACACTCTGCCGTACATGTACACTGATATTGCACATTCAGTAGAGCATGCTAGATTCATTTCTTTCAAGCCTTCACATGTCCTCTGCCATCACAGCCTTTGTTTCACTGTCATGTAGCATGGCTGTTTTCACACAGGTGTCACACAATTTGCTTTCACTCTGAGGGAGAGGCCCTTTATAGCCAACAAAGACAGAAGCTCTCTGAATTTTGCCCAGCCTATTCCTATTCTTATTCTAGCAGCCACAACCTTGGAGCATTCCCCTTCACTGCTAACTTGGTCACCTAGGTAATGAAAGCTACCAACTACTTCTAGGTATCTCCCCTGGCATTTGAAGGAGTCTATTTTCTATATATTTCTATAAAATAAATCCACTAAATTCTAAACAGATATTACAAGATGTATAATTCACTATAATAAGTAATGGTTATACAGTAGTACTAACAGAGGTTTTCCTTGGTTTGCAATGCTGAGTTAAATCTCTCATGTATGGAAAAGTTATCTCCACGAGGAGATGTGTATCCCATTTGCTTAAACTCAAAACTATAGCAAGATGGGATTGAGGATGATAGTTGCTCTACATGCAGGTTTGAAAGGATTCAAGATTTCCTCTGGTTTATAATATCTCTTAATTAAGGTGAAAGGTGGTGCTGAAAGTGTCTTTACTCCTAGGCACTGCAGACCCTTGTGTGGTACTATTTAACATTACAGAAATTAGAAATATGCACCAGTTCTGTCTCATGAAGGATGAAATAACATTAGAAATATTAATTACTAGCAGAAATACCCGGCTTTGCCCGGGTTAAAGAGAATAATGAAATCTAAAAACGCCGTCTAGACTACGCAACCCTCAACTGTTAGTAGCTACGATACCATATTTGTACATTAATAACTCTCCAATGCATGCCAGCATGGAACATAGACATTAAGTGGAATGCCAGTCTCTCATCTGGGAAGGCCTTGAAATCAATGTTACCAACTGGGGACTATGTGTCGCAGTGATAATAAAAAGACTCAAAGGAGGTCTGCAATGAAATAATTTTACTCAACACTTTGCAAGTGAATCAGTGGAGGCAAAGATGCGTCTCATTTACTTGACAATTTATGCACCACATTGCAGAAATCACAATGTAAGTATATCAGAAAGGGTAGTCTTACACTGTTGTACCGTTGAATTACAAATAATGCTCATCTGTTATGTTCGGGTTAAAATTTCATCAACATCAAAAATATATGAATTTTCATGGGAGTTATGGCCGTTATGCATAGAATATAATTTCCAAATTTCATAAAGATCCATTCAGTACTTTTGACGTAGTTTTGGATAAGAAAACAAATGACTAATGTGTGTGTTTGTGTGCATGTGTATGATGGGTGTATATATGTATAGATATATGTATGCATGTATATATATGTATATATGTGTACATATTACATGTACATCTATATATATATACATCTACACATATGTATACATATACATGTTTGCATATAGATCTATATCTATATATATATCTATTACATATACGTGTACATATACATCTATATGTATACATATACATCTCTCTCTTTCTCTTTCTCTCTTTCTCTCTCTCTGAAAGTATCTGTCATTACAGTATCGAAATGTGATTGTTTCAGTTAGTGGAATATTTTCATTTTTAAAGTGAAAGTATTTGACATGAGTGTTTTTGTTTCACTTTTGACACGTAATACTTAAATAGTGGAGGAGATATTATGTTGCCGTGGGCTCGAACTCTGCAAGAAGTTAAACATTTTTTTTGACTTAAACACAACTGGAACCCTAAGTAAGGCATCTGTAAAATTTGAATGAAATTGGTTGCGTAGTTCTCGAGTTTTAGGGATTCACACACACACACACAGACAGACAGACAGACACACATTCTCATTTTTATATATATAGATAACAGAAATAAAAAAGGAAAAATATAAACATGAACAGCTGTGACTGTGTGATAAAAAGCTTACTTCCAAACCACATGGTTCCAGGGTTCAGTCCCACTGCATGGCACCTAGGGGAAGGTGCCTTCTACTATAGTCTCAGGCTAACCAAAGCCTTGTGAGGGGATTTGGTAGACAGAAACTAAAAGAAGCCCAACATGTGTGTGTGTGTGTGTGTGTGTCCTACCACTGCTTGACAACTGGTATTGGTGATTTTATATCTCCTGTAACTTTAAGGTTCAGCAAAAGGGATCAATAGAATAAGCATCAGACTTAAAGGTAAGATAATTACTGGGGTCAATTAATTTGACTAAAATTCTTGAAGGTGGTGCTCCAGCATGGCCACAGTCTAATGACTGAAACAAGTAAAAGAAAAGACATACAATTAACAGAGTCAAATATTTCCCCAATATTGTTGATGAAATATTCAACTGCCAAGTAGAGGTCTGTGAAGGTCATTATCACATATTTAGTTAGTAAAAGGGCAAACAGATGTGCCATCTGTTATTGGCAGATAAATTTCAAACTAGGAATTGTTCAATAATCCTCTTTTCAACTTAATCTTCCATTGTGTGTGAGCACATGTGCATGTATTATCTAAATGTCAATCAATTTTTTTTTTCATCGCTGTATTAAAATATATAAATTAAACTCTCTATTTTGAAAGTGTGTAATAAAAATGAGAAATCACTTCTATTTAATAGATTTCTATTACTAGTTCAAGCTCTCTTACATTATTTATGTTGCTAATTCAAATTCCGACGAGGTTAACTTTGCCTTTCATCTTTTCAAGGTCGATAAATTAAGTACCAGTTGAGTACTGGAGTCGATTTAATCGACTTAACCCCACCCCCAAAATTTCATGCCTTGTGCCTATAGTAGAAAGGATTATTTATGCTGCTAATATTTTTCAGAAAGACATGAATACATCACATCATATGTACCCATGTGGTATTACTAAATTCTTAATGAAGATAGACTACTAACAGAGTAACAGGCATACTCCTTTTAGTTTTTCCAGTTAGACAAAATTTAGAATAATAAACATTTTGGTCATTCTAAGATGAATTGTCATGAAATAAAAATGATTTGTTGGACAATTAACTTTAGCTTATATTTTTAGTGTTTTTATTAGTGAACCCCAAATGATTGTCTTGAATTTGAAAAATGGATAGCAACAATCAGGAGAGTAAAGAGAGATATGGGTATACAACTGATTTGAAGTTGTAAATTGCCATTATTTTCAACTGAATTTTTATTAGCTACATCTATTCCCCTTAAGACTCTCAGCTCTTCAAGTTTATTAAAAAAAAAAGATTGTCAGACTTACTCTGCTTCCATGAATAGACACTATGGAAATATCCTCCAGAAGCAAGAGGCTGGATCAACAAAATTGTCAATAATATGGGGCTATACCATTATTAGATCATAATCTGGAAGTATACAGGTCATCTCTGGTAGATTATACTTAGTGGTATAACCAAGTCTTGAACATCCTTGCTAATACACTAAAACAGCAATGCATCATCACCAATGCAATGTGGATTAACATCAAAGTTTCACAGAAAAAGCAATGCAAGAGTGTAAGCAAAGGAATGGTACTAATGGCCCGCCTTATAAAATAATGAGGCAAAGTCTAGTTCTTAAGGCATGGTCTGATTGTGGAAGATAACATGGAATGGGTACATGAAAGAAAGTAATTATAATATGAAGAACTCAAAAAGGTATGTGAGGTACAATGATGGCAGTGCACAGTACTTCTAGCAGAGGTGAATGTTGTGGATTTGTAATAGGACAAGGATGTCCTGTTTGGTTGGAACTGGATGTAGAAGGACTAGCAGAGCAGTGATTTATAAATTACAGATAAGAATATAAAATGCTTCAACACAGATGTAACCAGAAATATGTGAAACAAAGACTAAAGCTAAGAGTGAAAAAGAAATTTTCAGTAAGTATTAAAACAAAGTATTCATTGGATGATAATATATGTTATATAGTGACTTGATAAACCTGGATCAACCGAGAATATCCAAGCAGCTTAGTTATAAAAAAAAAAAAGAATGATATAATGTACAATTCACCACAATGAGTAATAGTAACACTGTATGTAACATCAACAGTTGCTTCTGGTTTGATAGCATGGATGCTTGAATGATACAAGGAAAAATGCTACAGTGTGAACCAGAAGAATCCAGACATTTCCTGATTACTTGGGGGTGGGGGGAATATACTGTTGGAAATTCTTATGATCTCCAATGATCTCTATTCAACATCTGATGATGGGCATGTCCCACAGTGTAATCTGCATGTAAAAATTAGCGTCAACCTAATAACATTTAATAGCAATAATTGACACAATTTGCATACATATCTAAGAAACAGCTTTAATTGACTAAGTTCAAGTGTAACCTGTATTGGAGTATTGTTCACATATTTGTGATGACATTGCTGTTAGACAAATATTCTACTTTGCTTCATTCTGTCAGCACCAGAAATTTTTTATCTTTTTATCCAGACATTGAATATGAAAATCAACATGAAAGAGAATGAATTCTTTCTCAACTATTTCAAGTAATGTGAAATGGTTAGTTGAATGAGAAACCTTTGACAATATCTATTTCACCTAGTTTTGAGAATGTATACACTTCTACTTTGGTGCTATGATCCAAGAACACTTGTGAGGCCCCAATAATGAAAATGCATAATTCTAAAACATTATTTGTCAACTTCTAATAAATATATATATATATATATATATATATATATATATATATATTTCCGCTATTGCAACAAAAAAGGCACCCCGTACACTCTGTAAAGTGGTTGGTGTTAAAAAGGACATCCAGCTATAAAAACCATGCCAAAGCAGGAGCTTGGTGCAGTCCTCCAATTTGTCAGATCCAGTTGAGCCAGCCAATCCATTTTAGTGAAATGACGATGATGAAAGATTATTTAAACGACTATATATATATATATATATATATATATATATATACACACACACACACACACACACACACACACACACACACACACACACACACACACACACACATTTTCTTCTTACATGATTTAACTGACATTGTAAAACATGAAAATAAGTGATCTTTAAAAATCGGTTACATTTACTATTTGAATTGTTTTATTAACTTGTATCCTCAAATCACGTCCTGTGCAATTATTGCATTTGTATTACCAAAATCGGTAGAGATCTATCTTCGTTGGTGTGAAGGGAGTTAAAAAGGACAACCATGGATAATTTATTTATTTATTTTATCTTTCCGCAATGTTCGAAAGTTTTGCTGTCACCGAAAGTTACAAATGGTGACCCAAAAACCTTTAGAACAGACATTTTTTCCTGATTGAACAGCACGTGTGCACAGTTTTTTTGTTTTTTTTTCCATGCTATCAGCCAGCACATTGCTTACAAGCATATCAGCAATTTTCGAAGCACACTTTTTTAACGATAATAACAATTACGAATTTTCTATTTTTTTATGTTTTTAACATGCAAATTTTCATCATATTTCAAACAACTCCAGTTTCCCAATCAGACGGAAACTTATCTCCACGATTAGAACCCAGTTCCTCGCGAAATATTGCCTCAGAGACTACTCATTTAAGCCAGAAAATCACAAAAAGTAAGGGACCTCCTCATCAACCCGATGAGGGTTACACGATCCTGGAGCTCGTATGGTGCACTTCCTCGCTGGACTGAGTATGGTTACATCAACTGATTCCAACAGTTGGAAGATTGTAAGTCATCTCAGCTCCTGCGAAAAATGCAACAACTATTCGAATAAAAGATACCACAACGAAACACATATTTCTCGAACTAATACACTAATCCTGGCATCGACTAAAAACAACGCCAATATGTGATACACTGGCTGAAATGGAGAACAGATTATGATAGTCTCTTCACCCTTATCGCCCTAACACTACAGAGACGTCTTTCGGTGACGAAGTAGCAGCCCAGATACTCTGCATTTTAGCTTTCCTTTGAGATCAATAAAATCAGATCACTAACACAGTGGACCGTTTTAAGCATTCGTAAATATATTGTATATATACACTGGGTTCAAATGGTGACTATTTGAAATCTGTCATCGAACCCTGTTCTGTTGATTGATTGAATTTGTAGGCTGTTAGTCGATATTACTAGTCTTTTTGTTGGACCCTACCCATGTTTTCCTATTTAACTCCTACACATTTTAAATGACAACCCTCAAAATTAATGAGCGAAAACTGTAGATTTTGCATATATGAGTGTTTGTCTACGGCGGGAAAGAAAAAAGGTTTTGTTTTTCAATATTTTTACTTGAGTATGAAAATAAAGCTGTTTTTATGACTTAAGCCAATTATTGCGACCAGGTCACCTCTTCGTGTATAATCATGTAACATGTATTAACGCATATATATATATAGAGAGAGGGAGATGTGTGTGATGTCGAGATATTCTATAAACTGAAACATACAATGTAAATACCATGTGCGTATGTATGCATGTAATATGCATGGTTTCACATAACGATATATATGATATATAGTCAAAATTTATAAACAAAATATGACGCCAACTAATGCTGGTGAATACTACTTTTGTTTGTTACCCTTTTCGTGTATTATATATATTTACAAACAATATGCATGTCGGATGTGTGTACATGAGGTATACCAACATAAATCCCCGACTGTATTTAAATGTTGGATAAGACTATGTGTATCTGGAGAAAGTTTTAAAAGTTTTATATCATGTTCAGTAACTTAGTAAGAATTTAATAACATGCAACACAACTAAAATAAAGTCGGAAAAATATACATGAATTAAGAAATATAAACAATTTTAAGTCTGATTTTAAGTAAGGTTCTCCGTCAGACAATTTCTACCCAGTGAAAAAGTATATATATACATATATATATATATATATATATATATATATATATATATATATATATATATATATATATATATATATATACATACATACGCACACTTAATAGAATAGACATAATATTACTTATATGTCTAAAATTAAGAAACCAATAACTGAATGAATACATTAAAAAACACGCTAACAACGATATTAATAATAGATAATCATAGGAGAATAAAAGTTGTTGAGAGACAAACCTGCGGTGGTAAGTTCGAGTTAGTCAATTGTCAAAGAAGTTAGAGGAATGATATAAGTGCCAAGTAGCTTTTTGTTCAGTTGTGTAACGAAGTTAATTGTTGTAAGTTCTCAGCCGGGAACCTCCGACTACGCGACGTAGTAACAGCTGGCGCTGTTGTCACGTCAATATACTCTCACCATCACTGCCACCACATTACAAACAATACTATAAACCTGATAGTTTTGGAAAGTAACATACATACGTCTTTGTGAGTATGTGTGTGAGAGAGAACGTACGTATATCACACTAACACACACACACACATACATACATACATACCTGTGTCTATATATGCAGATGTATTTTCCAGGTTAGTATTGTGCTGATTATCATGATCCAAGTCACCTCTCATTAGGAACAATCGCTCTTAAAGATAAAGTTTTCATATGTGTCATTTGGCTTGGTTTCTATGGCTGGCTGCCTTCTCTAACACCAACCAATTAACAGTATGCGCTGGAGCATTTTCACATAGCACCAACTCAAGAGATGTTGAATAGTCCTCAATTAGGATCTTGTTGTATCCATTGCTTGTCAGAAAAGTGTAAAAGATAGGACAGAAAGTAACAATAAGTCAAATAAAAAAAGCATAATGAAAACCAAAAGTGCATGTACTGTACACAATTAAAACGCAAGACGACAGAGAAGTGAATAGTAAAAAACACATAAAGAGGAAAGTGTGCAGAGGCACATCAGGAGTAGTGGTGGTGAATTTTGGGAAGCATGGAATTTTAAAGCTATGGACACATAAGAGATGGTTACCTTTGTGTGTGATAGATGCACAGGAACAATAAGCACTAAGAGCACACAGGACTTAGACTCTCTCAAATGCCCAGGAAACTCTCTCAAGGTAGTAGATAGTTTCTGTTACCCAGGGTAATGCTCTAAAAGTATTGTTTCTAGAATACGAATAGGATGGAGAAAGTTCAAAGAGCTACTACCTCTGTTGGAAACAAAAGGACTCTCTCTCAGAGTGAAAGGTAGAGTGTATGATACTTGTGTACAAACAGCTATATTCCATAGTAGTGATACATGGGCTCTGAATGCAGAGGACACATGTAGACTAGAGAAACAAAGGCAGTATGCACATGAACAACAAAGCGCAAATGTGTTGAGAGAAAAGTTGGACATAAGAGGCATCAAATGCAGTATGCAAGAGAGGAGACTACATTGGTTTGGACACATGATGTGTATGAATGAAGACAGTTGTATAAAGAAGTGCAGGTCACTGAAAGTGGATGGCACCTATGGAAGAGGGAAAACCCAGGAAGACATGGGATGAAGTGGTGAGGACTGATCTCAGGATGCTGTGACTCACAGAAAAAATGACACTGGACCAAGATGTCTGGCAATATGAGGTTCTAGAGAAGACCTGCCCACATCAGTGAACCTGAATTCTAGAAGCATTGTGTCCCACCCATATGTAACAATAAAACTTTTACACACGCTACCCCAACAAACCAAACTGCATCCCCACTTCCTTCCCAAACTGTCTCTCTTCTCTCCCTCACATTTCCTCTTCATACACTATGATTATCTTCCACTCCTCAATCCTGTCCTTGCTACCCTGCACGCTGTATCATTGCTACCCCCATCCCCTCCCCCTCTATATGCCCAGATTATCACCAGTCACTGCATTCCTCCACTCTCACTCCTGACTCGCAACTCCTTGGCAATACCCTGCCAGCACCTGCCACCATTCATCTCCCTCTTCCTTACTCTACCATCCCATCTAAGCCCTGATCCCTGTTCCTTGCAAGTATACCCTGGCACTTGCCACCATTCCTTTGTTGCTTTTGCAGTCTCCTACTCTCTTTCTCTCTCCCTCTCTCTCTCTCCCTTTCCCTTACTCTCCCCTCTGAGTAATCATGTATTTCCTCTCCAGTAACAAACCTATTTCTGCCCTCATTCTTGATCACTTTCCCTCTTTTAGCAACAAACCTGTTTCTGTCTTCATTCTTGATCACTCTCTCTCTCCCTCCTTCCCTTACTCTTAGCTCTGGTTAGGTAACCATGTATCTCCTTTACATCAGCACACCTCTTTCTTGTTAACTCCCACTCTCTTTCTAGGTAACTGTTTCTGCCCTCATTCTTGTTAACTCTTGCTCTTTTTCTCTTCCTCTCTCTCTGGTTGGGTAACCATGGACCTCCTCTACAGCAAGACATCTGTTTCTGCCTCTCTGTCACACTCTTTCAGGATCTGACACAAGATCACCTCCAATGTCCCCTCCCCTCTCAAAGACTCTTTGTCTTACAAAGTCACTTGGTAACCCTGCCTGTGCAGGTGCCACTTAAGCACCCAATCCACATTGTAAAGTGGTTGGCATTAGGAATGGTAGCCAGCTGTAAAAACCATGCCAAATCTGACCTCGACTGTGTGAGTGCCACATAAAAAGCACTCAGCCACTCTACAGAGTGGTTGGTGTTAGGAAGGGCACCCAGCCATAAAAACCATGCCAAAACAGACACAGAAGCAAAGCACAGGCTCCCACTTGACCAGCTCCTATCGAACTATCCAACCCATGCCTGCATGGAAGGAAGATGTTAAATGAGGATGATGATGATGTTCTGACAGCTGACAACCAATGTGAGTAGTTTAGTCCATGCTTTGAGAATTTTAAGCAAGAAAAATATTTCCAAAAGTCAGGGATGTTGTGCTGCTTTTGATTTTATAAGCATGTCAATGAACAGCAGAAGTACTGGTTTCAAAAACATGGCCAAAGTTGTTGGAAAGAAGTGGATAATCTCATGAACTTCTACCAAATCAGTTGCTAGACATTGAAACTTGTGTGTCAATGCCCAGAGAAGCAAGACATTCAAGACATGGTAACAGAGAGTATTTTGTCTGGTTGCACATCTCTGGACAGCTCCCAGTAGACTGATATTCAGGACAAGACTGAGGTTCCTAACTGGAGATACAAATTGTAAGTGTGAATATGTCATAACTATAGACAGCTTTAAAAAGATAGCTGGTAGTTGACAAAAGTCTTACAGAGTGATGCTAAGACACGGTCTGCATTTTTGACAATTTTAGAAATGTGATTCATCCAAGGCAGATCACTGTTGACAAAAATGTCCAGGTCATGTTCACCAGTGAATTCCTTAAAGTTTGTGTTGTAGAAGAAGTAGGAAAATTTTGTGGTTTTCCTCTCAAAATGTATACAATATAAGGTGGTCCATTTGCCTCCCACCAGCTTGAGTTGCCATTCAGCTATCCATTGCTGCATTATGTCTGGTCAGATTGCAGAAATGGTCTATAATGTACAGGGTGTTCAGGCTAAATTTAATGATTTTTTAATGTCTCCTTTTTTGTTTTTAGTGACAGCTTGATGTATTGGTGAACAGTCAATAGCATTAGAGAGCATAAAGATTAATGATGTTTTAGGAGGTTGAGTAGCATAGTTCTGACCCTCATAGAATTACAATTTCTTGAGTCTAAATGTGTCAGGTATAACAGCAGAAAAAAATACAAGAACATGAGTTGTAATTGACTGCCACACTATT
The DNA here is from genome assembly GCF_046866305.1 of Octopus bimaculoides. Lineage (NCBI taxonomy): Eukaryota > Metazoa > Mollusca > Cephalopoda > Octopoda > Octopodidae > Octopus > Octopus bimaculoides. Next base: position 97,945,807 of record NC_142929.1, read on the forward strand.
CAACTACCTAACGAAAGGTACAGTAGACGGTACATTTTGAATAATACTGTCTGAAGAAAATATACATATTGGTTTCTCATGCAGTTGGATCTTGGTGATGTGTGCTTGATAGAACAGGAAACAAATATGTGACATGATTTACAGGAACGGACATAATGCATCAAAGCTGAGATCTGAACTCAGTCATGCCTCCCACCTCACTGAAGAATAGCGGGAAAGATTCCTCTTTTTAAAGCTGATTAGGAGCACCAGCAAACAAGCATAATCTGCCTGTGCTAGGCTGGTCTGTCATGTGATGGGATTGGATAGCCTGTGTAATCCAGAAAGACTCAATCGATGTATATGCCATCACATGTATATGCCATCACATGCGACCACTTGTAGAAATTCATGTATGAGCCAATATCAGGGTATTTAAGGCTAGACAGTCAAATCATAAACATACTTCTGCTACAATGTAGTTGAGAAGTTAGCTGACATGGAGGACTTGAAGTCATTTGAAAAGAGTTACCTGTATCATGATGATTCACACTGGGTATCAAAATGCTGACCTCATGACTGTTGCTCAGTGCTCTATGAATATTGTTGAGGCTGTAAGACATGACATGGACATCATGAAAACCAATGTCTCCCAAATTGTGATGGTCTTTCAGTGTGTCTCAAGTAAGGATGACACCATGCCACCCTCATATCTTTCAACAGGGTCTTAGGCTCGATTTAGATGACTATGTGAAACTGTTGGAGACTGTGGTCAAAGTTTGGCTGGAGAGGGTTACTGCTGGAAGGCCATATGTGTGGCACCAGGATTTGGCTTCTCGCCATACCTGTACAAAGAATCAGAAGTATTTATTGGAGAATTTCTATAACTTTACCAGTCCAAGGATTACTATATGTGAGGCGCTGTTGAGAAAGACACCAACTGTTCTGCCTGCAACACCAATGCAGAGCTTGTGGCCAAGATCAAGGAGGTGTTTGAATATCTTCCCAGGGACACAGTGAGGAACAAATGCACTAGGTTCCAGAGCCGTCTTGAGGAAGTGTGGAATCTGAAGGTGGCTACTTTGAGTAAACTGTTATCTCCCAGCCAGTTTCTAGTTTATATACTTTCGATTTTTTAAAAATACTTTCATTTTTGGACAGGATATTGTTTTCTATTCTTTCGATGCAAACTGTTAAATTTATCCCCATCACCCTATGTAGGATCCATTCCTTTTTACCTATGCTTCAAGATGGCATCCATTTCATTAATATATGCAACAAACAAGAGGGTTTCAGATTATATTATGACCCTTTTCATAATCTTCCTAACATGATCCAATAATTTTAAACCTCTATAACTGTCTCTCTTTAATACATCTTTTTCCTTGTAGCAGTTTACAATGATCCTGCTACACCAATCATTGGGTATGAGTCTTCCCTGGACTGCTTACTTAATTCAAGTGACTAGCAAGAGGGGAAGAGTTAAAAATGTCTTCTGACTAGAGTCTGATGAGTTGTCTGTGAAGCTACAGCATTCGTGGATGCAAAACCATTGGTCACTCTATGACCAGACATTAACTTTGTTACTTTAATAATTTACTACTCCATACTTTAGAGTGTTCTTCTTTTTTGGATATATGATAAATTGACAACATATATACATGTATACAAACATACATACATACATACATACATATATATATATATATATATATATATATATATACATACATACATACATACATACATATATATACACACACATATATATATATACATACATACATACATACATACATACATACATACATACATTCCATACGCATACATATGCACATACATGCATACATATATATGAGTGTGTGTGTGTGTAGTTCATTCTGAAAAGTGATTGGTGTTATGAAAAGCACCTACTTACATGCACATGTGTAATGAGGTTCTCTGGCTTGTCTAGGAAAGCTGTAATTTTGAATAAAAACTACTTCAGACTATGGCAAGCTGTCCAACTCATACCAGCAAAGAATAAGGAATATGGACATAAAACAATTATTTCTACTCTAGGCACAAAACCTCGAGAATTTTGAGGGAAGGGAGCTAGTTGACTATATCAACTCCAGTGCATAACTGGTACTTATTTTATCAACCCCCAAAAGGATGAAAGGTAAAGACGACTTCGATGGAATTTGAACTCAGAACATCAAGACAGATGAAATACCGCTAAGCATTTCACCCAGTGTGCTAATGATTCTGCCAGCTTGCTGCCTAATAATAATAATAACAATGATGGTGATGATGATGATTATGATAATGCACATGTGTGTGCACACACACATCATTATTTTAAATCTGCTTCCCATACTGGCGCGGGTTGGACAGGTCATTACAATTTGAGTTAGTTCTTGTTTGGAGTTACTGCCATCCTAACTGGCTTGGAAACTACAGCTCACTCATACATTTTAGTCATGACTTCGTTTCTACAACTGGATGTTCTTCATAACATCCACCATTTTACAGAGTGCACTTGGTGCATTTTATCATAGCACAAACACTAGAAAGGTTATGTTCTCAACAAATCTATGGGATTCCTTCAACCCATGAATCTTGAAAATGCTGTATTATGCTGCATACTAATATTAGTTGCTTCATCTATCCCTAGTTTAATGTTAGTCTTATACAATCATTTATATGAATGTCATTTGTTGTTCAATTGCTTTATATATAAACTTTCACCAGTCATTGAAGTAACCGGAATTATCCCTAAAATGAATGGCTGTACCCTTTGATACTTGTGGGGAACATACCTCACATACAAGCACATTATATCAATTGATTTGACAGTTAACAAGTATTTTGAATTTTTAACTGGTCAAATACTATTTCAAGCAAAATCAGAGCAACATTTGGATCAGATTCATGTGTAGTTTGTTGGATGTAACTTAACACTTTCAAGTACACTGCTTTTATTTTCATGGTTTAATTCAGTGATATACTGATATAGTGACGTACTGTTTATGCACTATATTTAATTTCAAGTTTTTTCCACTTCACTACTTTGACTTTGTTTGAAATTAGAACACACTACTACTAACTTTTTTCAAAATTTCTCATGATCAGGTACAGTTGATTTATGCATGCTTGTTAGTAAACATTTACAACACTTGCACACTGGATTGTTATTCTTTCAAATAAACCACTTGAACTGACTTCTCCACTCTTTGTTACTTTGTCTGCCGGTATGTGTGTGCATATGTTTGTATGTGTGAATATAAGTAAATTTACTTAAGACAGTGTGCCGTGCTGGAGTGAAGTTTCTATTATTTCAGATAAAGTTTTACTTCTGGGAGAAAGAAAGCATAATTGAAGGTGTAAGATGATAAATATTGGTTGGCACTGAAAGGGTGCCACACAATTCCTTACATAAATGTTAGAGGAAAATTAGCAGAACAAGAAAACATCTGAACATAAAAACAATCCTTTTATTCTGTATGTACAAAATGTTTACACCTCAGGACAATCAGTAGCCAGGTCTGGTGTGGAAGCAGCAAAGTCGGAGTCAAACGGAGCTGGTCAAATACCTAGCCGGTCAAATACCGAGCTGGTCAAATAATGGTCAGCAGCAGAAGCGAACAGAGAGCTGCTAAGGACACATCTACATAGTTCAGCGGCTGCATCTCGAGTCTGAGATACAAGAGACCTCTGCTGCTGCTAGTTTTCTGCGCATGCACATGAGGGAACTTCTGGCAGGCCTTCCAGAAGATTCCAACCCTGTGCATGCATGAAGACCCTCAAAATTACATCACTACAAGGGCAACCTGAATATGAGACCTGTAATTCGGGGGGGGGGGGGGGAGAACTTGATACAGTCAAATGAAAACACTTCATTTCTGACAACCTTCTTAATACTGATGGCATAATAAAACAAATCCTGTCTATGCTGTAAAGTGACTGATATTCGGAAGGATGTCCAGCCAATAAAACCATACTAAAATCATGATAGTCAAAAATAAAATAATTTGTTTTTGTATTTGGTTTGCAAGATTCTCAATGTGAACTTGTGTGTTGGAATGAATTTTGTTGTAGGGAGGATAATTACACCAATAATAATAAACACACCAGTATGTGAGTTTATTATTATTGGTGTAATGACCTTCCCTAGATACAATAAAAATAAAATGTAAAACCCTAATTGCACAAATAGACTTGACACCATGTTAGTATTGCACAATGAGTTAGGAAATTTACATGTGGTTACTCAACCCCTTTGCAAAAGAAAAGAACACCTTTAAATTACACCCTACTGACTAAAAAAAACAAAAAACAAAACAAAAAACATAGGATAATCTAGTTCTGTGAAAATAGAAAGACAGAAATAGTCATGGCAGGAATGTTTTTGATCATTCAGGGCTTACCTAGGATTAAGCAGCAACAGCACCATTAAAAGTGACAATACTGCCAAGTTCAAATTCTCCAGTAGGATTATAGAAGCCACTTGACCTCAGACCAAGCCTGTCTTAACCAGGCTCAACTCTGGATTCTGATTCTGCTTGTAATTATTGGCTGAATTCATCATGTACATGTATCCATTCCTAGGTAGACAGCATCCTTGATCAGGGGAATAGACACTTTGTGTGTGTGTGTGTGTGTTTATGTGTACTCTTGTCTTGACATCATGATTGTAAATGAGCATCATCATACAAGTGATGTTCATTTCCAGTCTTCTGTGAAAAATGTGTCTGGCCATGAGGAAATATTACCTTGCTTGGAAACAGGTGAGGGTTGGTGACAAAAAAGGTGTCTGGCAGTAAAAAAATTGCAGTGCCGTTGTTCTTTAGCCCAAGTTCAACTCTGAGTAAACCCTTAATCAAAAGCATTCCAGTCATGACCATCCTCTCTTTTTGTCTAGGGTTACATTAGCAAATGCATCCTTCTCTTTTTTTTTTCTAATGGTAAGGTGCAATATGAAGGAGATTTAGCTGCTATTTCTAGCTAGTTAAATCACTTTGTAGAGGATTCCTTACTAATGGTGTATTTAGGTACTAAAACAGGATCTAATCAAACAATAATAGCCATATGTTTAATTGACAAAACACCATGTTTTTATATATAGTACATAAAGCATGAAATAAATAGACATTATGTTGATGTGTATTTATAACATTTAGTCTATTATAATTATTATTTTGGCTCATAGCTGTGGCACCATTAAAATTCTAGTGAACCCAGCAGTGACTACCTAGCTTCTTCTTTCTGCTCCCTCTTCATTGGTTATGTGAATGAGTCAACTGAAGAACTTTCTCTCGTCTAATCACTCAAAATAATGTGTAATTTATGTAATTCCTGTTGCCAGCATGTTTAAGATATTTTCAGAAAAAACAACTGACATTGATAAAAATAACTTCCAGTTGTGATGTTAAGTAGAAGAAAATGAAAAGGAAGAAACCTATGGACACATGTCTTCTTTCCACAAATAGATGTCTGATTATAAAGATTATAAATAGATATAAAAGTGTGGATAAACAGTCACATTTATTGTAAACATACACAAATAACATACATACACACATCTAGATATCAGAAAACATCCTTTTGCCTTCAACATCATTGCCAACATGATTGTATTTTCTTTTCCTTTCAGCTGTTCATTTTATACTTGGGTGCAAGACCACAATTTTACATAGAAGTAGATAGTGGAGAGGTTCATGCATTCTCCAAGGGTATTAACCATATAAATAAAGAGAGATAGTTTTAGTTGAAAAACAAAACATGATTCCTGAACTTGGTCTACAGAGATATTACACCATCATATAGTCTTTTATTGATAAATGTTTGTGATAAGATTTTTCCAAAACAAATGACGTAATTTGGCAGAAATGAAATGTGTCAGACGAAATCCATACAGTATTTAATTTTGTCCTTCAACATTCAGTGATTAATCATATCTGGGTCAACTTTACCCTTCATCCCTCAGGAGCTCTACAAGCAACATTCTGAAGTTGATTTATTTTTCTATAGCACATCATCATCATCATCGTTTAACGTCCGCTTTCCATGCTAGCATGGGTTGGACGATTTGACTGAGGACTGGTGAAACCGGATGGCAACACCAGGCTCCAGTCTGATTTGGCAGAGTTTCTACAGCTGGATGCCCTTCCTAACGCCAACCACTCAGAGAGTGTAGTGGGTGCTTTTACGTGTCACCCGCACGAAAACGGCCACGCTCGAAATGGTGTCTTTTATGTGCCACCCGCACAAGCCAGTCCAGGGGCACTGGCAACGATCTCGCTCGAAAATCCTACAGGAGCCAGTCAGGCGGTACTGGCAACGGCCACGCTCAAAATGGTGCATCTCATGTGCCACCCGCACAAGAACCAGTCCAGGGGCACTGGCAACGATCTTACTTGGCTTGCCGGGTCTTCTCACGCACAGCCCATTTCCAAAGGTCTCGGTCCGTAGTCATCACCTCGGTGAGGCCCAATGTACGAAGGTCTTGCCTCACCACCTCAGCCCAGGTCTTCCTGGGCCTACCTCTTCCACGGGTTCCCTCAACTGTTAGGGTGTAGCACTTTTTCACGCAGCTATCCTCCTCCATTCTCACCACATGTCCATACCAGCGCAATCGTCTCTCTTGCACGCCACAACTGATGCTTCTAATGTTCAGCTTTTCTCTCAAGATACTTACACTCTGACGCAGAGCACAATGCTTAACAAAAATCATTCATTCATTCATACATACATACATGATGGCTTCCCCCTCATTATCGAGTATGGCCATTGCACGAAGCTTAACTTAACGGTGCTATGATCGAATGTGACTTTTTAGCCCAGCCAAAGATCTACAATGTCTTGCACAGAGTTGGCATCCAAAACCTTCACTGGCAATAGCTGGCTGTTGTTGTAATTGGGCTCCATGTACCTTTGCATGTCGTTTAAGTCCTGTTGAATCACACTCCCTTCCACATGCCCGACAGACATGATTAGTATGGTGTGTAGCATCATCACCAGCGGCCTGGTAGTCAATCATCAGTCTTGCTTTATGACTACGAAGATGACTCATGAGTCCAGCTTTACTGAGCCACGGTCTTGCACAGACACTGCATGTCAGTGTCATAGGAAGACCCTTACCATCTGGAAGTGCAACAACAATGTAGTTGTCCCCTCATGCACAATCCTTCTCCACCTACCACGGTCAATAGCTATGCCTTCCTATGTGTTAGGAGAGATGTTGGCATCTCTCAAGGAAACCTTCAGCAAGTCTATATCTCTTTTTTGGTTTATGTGGAGGTCGTTCTTCTTTAGCTACCTCTCCATAAAAGAGTTGTTTTGGCATCCTTGAATCTTTCATCCTAACCAGATGACCACTCCATCTGAGCCTTTGCTTCAACACAAGAGCTTCTATACTTTCATACCGAGAGCTTTCCAATATCTCAAGATCACTGATGCGGTCCTCCCACTTAATGTCATAGATCCGTCTGAGACACATCTGATGGATACATACATACATACATGCATGCATGCAAGTAACGTTTATCACCACTTCAACACTGATGTTACTACCATTTTAACCCCAGGAGGATGCCTTCTCCAGCTGGTTATTTGATGCAATCTGCACCCAATATATATTACAAGCAGGGGAGCAAACCCCTACCATCTTCCAGTGACAGGACCACCAGGCTGTATGGTTCTGAACTATTTGTGCTCATCTTCAGTGGTGGACACTTGTCTGGTATAGAGATACCAGTAGCTCTCTCCAGCTTGCAATATATAGAAAATAACTAACAATCAGTCATTGATCTTGCACCAAACAAATTAGCTAGTTAGGAAAACTCTATAAGAGATGAAAGCAGTAACTATACTGAGAAGTAATGTTTATCACCACTTCAACACAACTCTCCTGTAGGAACTGACATTACTACCATTTTAACCCCAGAAGGATATGATGCAATCTACATGTGATATATATTGCAAGCAGGAGAGCAAACCCTACCATCTCCCAGCGACAGGACCACCAGACTATATGGTTTTGAGCTATTTGTGCTCATCCTCATCCTAGCTAATTTCCTTGTTGCAAGATCAGTGACTTCTTAGTATAGTTACTACTTTCATCTCTTATAGAGATTTTCTAACTTGCTAATTTGGTTTTATATATCTGATGATTTGGTGAATCTTAAGTTTGCAGAGTTTCTTGATAAACAACATTTTTGGTCTTTCCTTGTGGAACATAAATAAACAAATGATTAGGCTTGCCAACTCTTGAGCATCCCACATAAAGTTGGCCATGGGAGAAAACTGGTTCCACAAGGTTCATTCCTATCACATCCTGAGCCTTGTTAATGCTCATTGCAAAGCTCATTTTCAATGATGTTTGTACTGGAAAGGTATATCTGAGGGAATAAGTGGAATTCTAGGAATGAATACAAGCTCACTGCTTGCTTTACCAGTCAAAATTGTTGTCTTCAAGACTGTTAGCATAATCATCTTTATTATAAGTCGTGTGCCATTGCAAAGTTTTGAAGGATTGAGTTTTCGAAGTAGCATAACTGGTGCCCCAATCTTGAGGTGTAAGTTGTGAGATGGGAGGTTGGGTGGTGTTAGACTATTCAAGAATTCAACTGGATAATTCACAGCTTCATAGATGTTGAGTACAGTGTCAATGGAATGTGACGCTCACCTGGCAACTGTTCCAGAAGTTTGATGTTCAAATCATCAACTGCCACATTCTTTGGAGCTAAGACGGCACAGGTTTTCTGCCAGTTGTGGTCTGTAAACCGATTCCTCAGGTTAGGAAACACCTTATTCATTAGTTCCTTTAAATCAGATACCATATGTCCAAAAGGTAAGCTTACGCAACCATCCTTCTCACCAACTGAAGTGCCATTACCAACATCCAATAGTTGCTTTGAAAAGGTTCTGTCAGCAGTCTCATGTTGGTTGTGAGTCTTAGCTTTTGCACACTGCTCCATAGGTAGGACGACTTTATGCTGGCATTTACCTCATCAGCTTGTCACAATTGGAACTACAGGAAGGGTTTGTCTAAAGTCTCTCCTGCAAGCAAGACTGTGACACCTCAAATGAGACTGGTGTTTTGTGTCAGATCCTGAAGGGCCATGTCAAGAGCTTCAAAAGAAACCTTATGGCTCATTGTCACCTCATACCAGATGATCAACCTGCATTCACCCAGAAGTTTTCCTTTTACAGAACCACGACTGATGTTGCAGTTTGCCTTCACTTTCTTGGACAGTTCCAAAGCTCGGATGATGATGATGATACATACATACAAACACACACATATTTATTTGGTGTTGAATCTGTCATTTGATAAAGAGGAATCAGTTGTTTCAATTAACTTGATTACCTGCTCTTGAATTAACATGAAAGTGTCTGAGTATTCCATAGACACATGTACCTTTTACATAATTCTCTGAGAAAATTATGATAATAGTGAGTGACAAGGCTGTACAGTTTGAGTTACAGGTACAATCATGTACCTTCAAATGTAGCTATATACAGTTTCTGTGTAGCCAGTTTCATTCACAAGGTAAAAGTGAAACCAAGTGTATAGAGAATAACACTTGCTCTCATGACTGCCAAATGGATTTCCTAACCACTTAACCATACTGCACCTACATATATATATATATATATTTTCCCCCTCACCCCTCTCCATCACCAACCTCCCCCTCTCTCTCTCTCACACACACCACATCCTGTAAAAACACATACTGGAATACTAATACCTGGCAATATTCAGCTGCTGTTACTCTGAAGGAACACCTGGAAGATATTTGCAAAGCATACTACAAAGAAACAAGCCATCTTAAGCAACCCAGGTGGGTAAAAAATTAAAAGAATGAATAAAGAATTTACAATATAGAATAGGGCAATGAAATGCCATTACAAAGAGTGGAGCAAAGTTCACAAGACCAGTACAGACATCCTGTGAGTGCTGTGTTATTTATATCATTCTGTTCATCAACCAAGTGCACAAAAGTGACTTGAATAACATTGTGTGGGCTGTGGGTCAGTTATGAACTCTTTAAGAAATACTCACTTCTTAATGAATGACTTTCCATATGAACCCTGAATTGCAGGATTAGCATTTCTCCAGCAAAGACTTGGAAGAGGAACACTCTGAATTACAATGAAAAGATTATGCATGGGTATGTTTCCCTTAAACTTGAAAAGGATGATATTAATAAAATGAAATGTAGCAGCTCTTGGACTTGTGATTATTATATCAGATCACACCTTAATTCATGATCAAGAGATAGATATGAAATATTTAACAAACAAACAGGACAGTGAAGCCCTTGAATGCCCAAGATGCAACCACAAATGTTAATTATATCACTGTTCTGTAGAGGACATAATGCATGTAATCAGCAGCTACACAAAAATACCATTGAGGTACTATCTCTCCCTGCATAATGATGTTGTTATTAAAACAGCATATGTTGCCATCCTCAGAAAAGACTGTCTTGGGATAAATATAAACACCTTTGTTATGGAAAACATACATATCAACACAAAGAATGTTGGTAGATGATTTCCATCAAAACAAGAGTTCTACATAAAAAATAAAAAATAAAACCTCAATTTCATTTCAGTTGTTGTCAGCCTCTTCAGAATTCAAATACTAGTTATGTACATTTGAAATATATTTAGTTGCTAGGTCTGGAAGGATGTGTAACTAAAATGGTCCCTGCTCCTTCGATTTGGTTGGTCTCTTACCATCTCCATACAGGTACGTCTAACTCACTTGCCTCTCCTCTTCTCATCATCCATGTATTTACAAATCTTTTTATTTGTTAAATCTGAAGGATGAGGCAGTAGCCATAACCAGTGTAGGCCTTCTAAGACCAGTGTGATTGATGCTGTTAATGTAATACTTAAGCTGTTGTGTTACAAGGAAAGATGTGAACAGGGAGGAGTTCCAAAAGCATGGTTTTCTGAAGAGAACACATTTTTCAATAGCAGTAATAAAGGCTGCAGATCATCAGATGGGCTAAAACTTCCATCCTATGTATGTGTGTGTGTGTGTGTGTGTGTGTGTGTGTGTGTGTGTGTGTGTGTGTGTGTGTGTGTGTGTGTGTGTGTGTGCGCGCGCGCGCACACACACACACACACATGTGCATGTGGTTCTTAAATCACAGTCTCAATGAGTGATCTGGGAGAGAGGAGTGGTAGATAGGAGTATAGAAAGGTAAAGTCAAGAGAAAGAGAGAGAGAGAAAGAGATATCAATGATGAAGTGACCAGGGAGAGGGGCTGTTTATATTATTAAAACAAAAATGAACTATGAGAAATGATTCAGTGAATTTGAACAACAAAAATGAAGAAAAGTATACTAAATACCATACAAGATAAATTCTTAATATATCTCCACTTCAAGAGAAGATATACAAACACCTTATTGCAATTATAACAAAATCCAAATGAGAAGCATGGATATAATCTCAAGGAATCAACAATTTTCCAGAATCAATGTGCTATGCCCAAAAAAGGAAAAAAAAAAGTGTTGCTTTTTTTCTTTTTTTCTGGAGACAAGAAAACAGTTGTGAACATGTTTCTATGTCAATAGGCTTCATCAGCAGAGCAAACCTCCTTTCTTGACTCAAGCTAGGCATAAAACTTACTTAAAAACCTTTGTTCCCTATAGAGCATAGGCCATCAATTATTTCTCCACTGTTCTCGACTCAGAGCTGTCTTTTGCTAAAGGAGTGGTCTGGTGCATGAACATGGACACTGAAGGCATAGAAAAATTTACTAAAGGCCATAAAAGATTAAAAAATTTTGATTCATTGAAATTATTTTCACTTTGAGGAAAGGTAAAGAAATGCTTAGCAGCAATTGCACCAGACTCTGAATGAGTAGGAGAGATAATCCCAAGGCCTCAAAAATTCTCCAGACAAATTTCCAGATAAGAGAAACAGAACAAGTGTATCAGATTATGTCAATGGTGACAGAGAGAGAGAGAGGGGGGGGAGAGAGAAAGAAAGAGAGAGAGAGAGTGGCAACAGTTACGTTTGCTGATGAGAAGAAGAAAGAGAACGTACAGGATGGCCCAAAAGTAGATTTACAGTTATTCAACTATCTCTTTCGCATTCATATATTAACGGTTTACATCTTAATCATAAAAAAATATGAAACCATTATTCTATGCTGATTTAGTTAATTTCGTCAAGTTCCCTTTTCAGTTTGTAAGATAGAAATTTAAATATAATAAAATGTTTTAAAAGAAATTTAAAGTGCCTACGTGATAACTGTAAACCTACTTTTGGACCACCCTTTATATGACAGAAGCTAATAGAGAGAGAGAGAGAGAGCAAGCAAGCAACTACGTTTGCTGATGAGAGAGAGAGAGAGAGAATGAAAGAGAATGTATATGACAGATGCCAATAGAGTGATTGAGAGAGAGGAAGACAGAAGTATATACACAAACATACACATATACACAAACACCCCATAATATAGCCAAACAAGTTTTTGCAGAAGACTGGAAATGAAAGAGACCGCTTGTATGAGTGATGCTCGTTTACTACAACTATCACACAATGCACAAGCAACGTCAAGATAGGGGAAACACAAATGCGTGCGCGCGTACACACATTCGACGGGATTCTTTCTGTTTCGGTTTACCAGTTCCACTCACAAGCTTTAGTTAGTCCATGCGGTTAAGAAGCGACAGAACATTACTAGTGTTAAGTTATAGTCGACTGTCATGAAGATTTTTAAAATCAAAAGTTTACAAGACGGAAACTTTTTATTTGGTTTCAAATTATTAAAAAAAAATTTATTATTTCAAAAAGTGACGCTTGTGTCAACGTTTCGTTAGTTCGAAAGAGACAAGTAGACAAGAGTTGGAATGCCAGGTGTACGTAGCCTGCTCAACAACGATGCTGAATCTTTATTACAATCATACGATTATACATAGAAATTGGACATAACAAGACAGACAATTACAAAAAGGTTGTATGAGTTCGAATGATACATTAAAAATTTTAATTATGAATAAACGAAAAACTGGCTTACTTTTGCCTTGAAATGAAAAATTGGCTTACTTTTGCCTATAAACGAGAACTTTTTGGTGTGTTTTTTTTTTCACAATTATTTATTTATTATTTATTATTATTATTATTATTTTTAAATAAACCTAGAAGACATTTCATGATAAAAATTATACAAAGTAGCAGGTTCACACGATTGAACCCGGCAGCCTATAATGTCCAGCAACTCGTCTTTCCTTTCTTCGATGATTAAGCTGGGTTACTGACACCCATCTTTCTCACCACATTTTTCCATCGTTTTTCATATTCACTCGGTGGCAGGGTCTTCCTCTCCAACCCTATCTTGCTCTTCAGATGGTATCTGAAGTAATATGAGAACGAGAGGTTTATGTTTCAGGAAATATCTTAAAGTTTTATATTGTGTAACACAAGCAATAGGTTGGAAAAATTACGGTAACGTCGGGAAAAACAGTAAGAACACGGGACTGAGACGATTGATTCTCTATCTTTCAGACACACCCAAATTCAACTAGCATCCTCTAGATTTGACACATTCTAAACATCACGCAGATACATTCACAGAAACTTTGAAACGTGGTACAAGGGAAGTAACTATCAAAACTATTGAATTTTTTTTTTACTTTTCTTTGATGTTCAGTTGAGAATCTGGATTAACCTAATTCAAACCTTACAATAAATAGAAGGGTTCCTGTTTCTATCGAATTCAAGAATATTTGTAAATGCTTTTAAAATGCATACATAAAATCTAAGAGACTTTCAATCCTCATTTCGTTTTCAATGAATGACTGACCGAGTTATTGGAAAGAACATATTAGTTACTTTCTATAGTTATTTACCAAGGTTTATGTGAGTTTCAAATATATCTTCATCGACTCTTCTCCAGTGAAGAACTTTTTGTATGTATGTATGTATGTCATTATTCAGTTTATTTCAAGATTTCTTGCCAACAAAGAAAGAACCGGTTTCTAACCTAGTTCCAAGGCTGCTTCATTGGAATTTCAATATCAACAGGGTATTTTTGTTTGTTTGTATGTACGTGCAGATTTGTGTTTTATGTATGCATACTCATGCATATAGTTACATATCTAGACATGCTCATATATATATTTAAATGATAAACTTCTGGAAATTTTACAGATTTTTACAGTTCCAGTGATGGATTGGATCTGTAGTCTTCGAATTAGCTTTCTCCTTTCTGGTTTAGAGAAGCCGAATTTTTCGAGATTAGTATTTAGGCAGTGCCTTACATATCCTAGGGCCCCAATAATTACAGATATAAACTTGAAATTGTAATCTGGATAGAGTAACTATAGATTTCTCAATAGTCCAGCGTAGGTATTCTCTTTTTCACTGATCTTCAGCTTTATGTTAACATCCGCTGGGCACCTAATTTCCACAACTGTGCACAATTTCTCTTCTCTACCCCAAATCATTATATCAGGTCTGTTGTGCTTACATTTTATTGAAGTCTACACTGGTACATTTAACCAGTATTCCTTTTTATTATGAGTGGCTATGGCTTTTACCTTATTGTGGGTTTTTATTTCTTTGTATGTATGTATGTATGCATGTAGGTGTATGTGTGTCTATGTATGTATGTATGTGTATATGTATATATGCATGCTTATATGTGTATGTTTGTATATGTGTGTTTATGTATGTGTATATGTATTTATGTATGTATACATGCATCTGTGCATGTGTCTATGTATGTATGTACACAAGCACACATGTATAGTACACATGAATGTATAGACATCATCATCATCCTTTAACGTCTGTTTTTCTTGCTGGCATGGGTTGGACGGCTTGACAGGAGCTGGCCAGCTGAAGACCTGTCCAGGCTCCATATCTGTTTTGGTATGGTTTCTATGGCTAGATGAAATTCCTAAAGCTAACCACTTTACAGAGTGTACTGGGTGCTTTTAAGCAACACCAGTATGGGTACATTTTATGTGGCTTTGGCCCAGGTGCTTTTCACATGGCACTAGCACCCATGAGCCTGCGAGATTAGGAACACTCAACTGAAGAGAGATGCAGGGGACATGCCTTTATGCAAAGACAACCACATATTTACTTAGCTTGACTAGTCTTCTCAAACACAGCAAACCGCCAGAAGTCTTAGTCCCCTGTTATTCCCTCTGTGAGGCCCATCCGAAGATCCTTTCTCACCACTTGATCCCACATCTTCTTGGGTCTATTTCTTTTACGTTTCCCCCACAATTAGAGCTTGGCACTTCTTGATGCAACTGTCTTCATTCACATGCATTACATGACCACACCAGCACAGTCTTCGCCCTTGCACACTACATCTGATGCAAATACATATATGTATAGGCATGAATCCTGTTTCAAGCTAAACTTCTCAAATATTGAACACATTTTGATAATACCTTTGATAGCTTGTAGCTGTTATCTCTTGACTGAGTATGAGTCTTGTGATATCCAGCTTCTCAAGTTTGGTCTTCAGACAGTCACATAACCAAGTGTTCCAGTAATTCTTTTCTACTCTAAGCACAAGGCCCGAAATTTTTGGAGAGGGGGGGGCCTATCAATTAGATTGACTCAGTATGCAACTGGTACTTAATTTATCAACCCCAAAAGGACGAAAGGCAAAGTCGACCTTGGTGGAATCTGAACGTAAACAGACGAAATACCGCTAAGCATTTCGCCCGGCATGCTCCAGTAATTCCGGCAGAAATCTAAATCTATAGTTTAGATGAAATAACAGCAGATTTCTTGTCAGCTCAGTTTAACTTCTCTTAGTCAACTGAAGAGAGTAAGAGGAAGTTAAACAATATCATGATCATCAGAGGAGCAGTAGTATCACTATAATTTTAACATTCATTTTTTCATGTTTGCATGGATTGGATAGATTTGAAGCAGATTTTCTACGGTCAGATGCCTTTCTTGTTGCCAACTCTCACCTGTTTCCAAGCAAGATATTTCCCAATAGCCAGACATTTTTTTGCAGAATATTGGAAATGAATGACATTGCTTGTATGATGGTGACATTCATTTACAGCTCATATGATGTCAAGACAGAGACACAAACACATGCACACACACACACTTATATATACATACACACAAGATGCTTCTTTCAGTTTCCATCTATTAAATCCACTCACAAGTCTTTGGTCAGCCCAAGGTTTTAGCAGAAGACATTTGCCTGAGATGCACTCAGTTGTACTGAACCCAAAAATGTGCGTTGGAAGCAAGCTTCTTAATCGCACAACCAGATTGACCCTATATGTAGTAGAGAATATAAATTTCAATCAAAATAATATGAGAAAATAACAGATAAAATGGTTTAATTCTACTACAATCATAGATTAGGAAGATATATTCTCCACTAGTCAATAAATTATTCTGGCTCTGGTGAAATTAATCAATTACAAAAAAAGCACCCAGTACACTCTGCGGAGTGGTTGGTGTCCAGCTGCAGAAACTAAACCAAAACAGACTATGGAACCTGGTCCAGCCCCTGTCAAGGTGTCTAACCCATGCTAGCATGGAAAACAGACGTTAAATGATAATGATGATGAGTAAAATAATGTTACATATGAGCATCAATTTTTATGTCCCAACTAAAAACAGAAAAAGTGAATGTAACAAATTAGATTTGAACAGTATTTCAGTAGAGTGTGTGTGCGCATGACTGGACATAGGTGCAAGTGTGGCTGTGAATCTCACTTCACAACAATGTGACTTGGGTTCAGTCCTACCGTGTGAATGTTGGGCCAGTTCTACTATAGCCCTAACTGGCTAAAGACTTGTGAGAGGATTTCGCAATGGAACCTGAAAGAAGCTCTTCATAAGATTGAAGTGCTTTTGACCATAAGTCTAATCAATCAAGGCTACCCTGTGAAACAACAACTAAAACAATAAATTACTTTAAGAAAGACAAGCCTGCTTTTAAGCGTCTTCGACCTACAAAAAACAGTAGCTAAATCTTCTCAGATCACCCCATTACTGTCTTGAAAAAGAAAGGACTCATATACTGCGTCTGGAAATAAGGACAGGGAGGATATGGCTTGGATATCTTTGACCATTTTGACGGCGGAGGTAAAGAATACGTACACCACTCGTTTTCGGCGTAACAAAAACCCTAACCCTAACCCTAACCGCGAGTGTGCGTATTCTTTACTTTCGCCCAATTTGACTGCCTTCTTGACCAGAGCTGACGTGTTGTAGTGATAAACAGCATGCATATAAATTAGCCTTAAGATGTAATAAAACGAGAAAATTAGCAAATGTGCTTTTTGCACAATCTCCAGTCAACAAGAGAGATTATGTCTCAGCCCGCGATAATAGCAGTCAAATCACACTCTGCTATCTTAGAAGAGGACACATTGGAAAGTGTAATCTTAGTGGAACTATCAACCAGAGAGAGGATGATTACGGGTAGAATCCCTTTGGTCTTAGTTTGTTTGATCAGGGCGGATCCAGGACGAAGCAACAAATGATTCTTTACTTAAAATTTGTTTCCCAGAGTAATTGAACTTCTGCGTCATACCGGAAGTGTGGTGCATTGTGGTAGTGTGGTTGCCATAAGGAAAAAGTCGGCAGGTTGTGGTGGCTCTCAAAAGAAATTCACTATGAATGCGTAAGTGTTTCATTATATTTATATTCATTGTAATGTCCTTTCATGTTGAAATAGATACTTTCTCGTTTGATTGCGTATATTAATATATGTGATTCTTAATTTTAACCAGAGGAAAACTGAGCTGGGCGGAACAGGTTGAACACGAAGGTACGTCTTATTTCGCACAAATTATATTTTGGTGTAAATGACCACAATTATTTATCATATTCTTTTGTTGCTGTAATCTCTCTATTTAAATTTACTTTTGTTAATTCATTTCCACAGTTTTTAGTTAATGGTATAAGTAACATAAAGTAGGATACATCTGTCAAGCTACTATTAAAGGCATAATATTATCAAAGCAGCCGGTGTAAAGATTTTCTTTCACCACATGCTTTTACTATTTCGCTATTTTTCCTACAGCTGTCAGAATTCATTAATACTATTTTAACTTTTTATCAATGTTTGAAATAATTTTAAAACAAGAACCTTTTCCTGATGGATCCCATCCTCTCCTTTGATATTTCACATACACTCATGTTTATAAATATATACACATCCACACTTTAACCAGCTGTCGGTTCTCTTCTGTTACGGATTCTAAATGGCGCCGTTCAATGGATTTTTTTTTTTTGTTTTTCTCAGTTTCGAACTTCATGTTGCATCTATCCTAATTGGATCAATTAAAGAGGATAGATTTCTTCGCAGTCTATGCTGGAGATTTTTCGTTATCTTTTGTTTAACATCTTATATTGTTGGGTCCTTCTCCATCTCCGTTGCACTATTGGAATATAAATTAACCTTAGTAAATTATTTGCCATCTTATCAATCTCATGAAGCTGAAAATCAAAATTGTTTTCGATGTGATTTGAACTGAAAACATAAAAGTGTCGTAATTAAATACCACAAAGCACTTTTGTCCGACACAAATGATTCTGCCACGATAGCTTTTGTCTCGAGTAGAAAAATGACGCAGATTGTGAGTTGGACATAATTGTACTTGTTAGTATAGATAGAATTGAATAATTGATATATAAAATTTAATAATATATTTGTTTGTCGTATAAGTACACGATCGCATCAATATCTAGGATAAGCTATATGGTATATAATGAATAAAAGTACATGTAAATTTTACAAAAAAATTTCGCCTCAGTCCTTTTAGTATAATGATAGTCTATGTTGGACATTGGCACAACAAAAAACTAGTTCAGATTTGTTATTCGAGCTTTTTTACAGTAGAACCGGAAATTCTATGGTAAATTCTCATTTAATTTAGGCTTGCAGTTGCTATTTTATACATTCCATGAAAGTAATGAACTGATTCAGTGATACATCTTTAACTACGCACCCGTCTTTAATTACAAGTGCTTAGTTGTATTTTACAATATCTGGTGAGCATTTTTTCATATTTTTCGACCGATTTTAGGGCAATTGGTTAAAGAGGCTGGATGAATTGCTCATTTATTCAAAACAGCATTGTCTTGCTAGAATCGAGTGGTGTTTTTTGTTGTTTTTCTCGCAAGACAGTTGAAAAAGTATGTATCTTTATGGATTCAACGGAACATTTTTTTTTTTATATTTGAAAGAAATCATGTATATTGTAAAAAATAAACCATCGTTTAAGTTTTCTTTCGCCTTTTAAATACAAACCCACTGTATCTTGCTTCGACACCCCATGGAAATGTTTAAACAACAATAAATACTTGGGGGTACCAATTGTCTGCTAATAAGATATCCTTCGTCAGAATCAGTCAAGTCTTGCAATTCTCTCAAAATATTTACATTTATTTTTAAAATGTTAGATTTACTAGAAGTATCATATTTCGTCAGAACGATTTTTAAAAAATGTTCATTTCGGCACTAAAATCTCAAGTTTCTGCTTTTCCCTAGTCATTCATTTGACAGGTGTGTGAAATGACATTTCCAAACCTCTTAAACTTGTATTCTTATTGTTCTGATTGTCAAAAGTCTATTAGTGTTTCAGTCAAATTCATTTTCTTTACCTATATCTTGTGCTTGTTTGCTCAAAGTACCATGTATTAAAATTCTATATTAATACAGTTGTACACATCATACCTTTCATAATCAGATGCTTCTCTCGTTTCTTGTCTTTTAATGTTTATCTAAAATAGAATTAATCATATATAACTTATCAAATAACAGCTCAGTGTCTAAATACAGGGTATTCCAGGTAACTGCAAACAAAACAGGCAGAATAGAATATACTTCCACCAAAAAATGGCAAGCAAGCTTAACTAGATAGAAACACACAAAAAAAAGTGTCATTTGGCAAACTGCCATCGGCCCTGATATCACCATAGAAAACGCCTTCACACCAAAATCAAGTGGCCCATATCCCCAGTGGCCACCCTCTCTACAAGTTCCTGATATTGTGGAGATCATCCCATTCCTGACGACATATTTTTTGGTTTAGAAGATAAGTTGCCATAGGTACAATAATGATTTTTTTTCTTGTTCATATTACCCAATGGATATTTTTTCCTCACATTTTATTACTCGGTGGTATAGCACCTGACTGACAGGATGTTTTGCAGTGTTACATTCCTTTTTGTTCTTGGTTCAGATCCTATGGCTGACTTTTCATATTTGTGGTCTCAATAAAATAAGTACTGGTCAATTATGGAATCAATGTAATTTACTTTACTCTCTACTTTGTAGCTTTCTTAATAATCATTATTAGTTGATGGCAGGATCAACAAATTGCATTAGAAGAATTTAGTTGTGTTCTTAGTTCAAAACCTAACAATTGATTTTACTTTTCACTTATCTTGCCTTACAGAGATAAATACAAGTATTGAATCTTAAGTGTTAGGTGGATGAAATTTTTATTTCAATGTTTTCTGGGACTAGCAATGAAAGTTGACTATTCTTCCTTCATCCACGAATATTTGGCTTTGTAATAGTGTAAAATATATGTATTTTTTTTTAAACCTAGATAATGAAGACGAAATAATTCTAGCTCCTGGAGAATCGGGTGAAGCAACTATTGAAGAGAAAGATGGACTGAAGAAAATCACAGAAGTCAATTGGAGTGAAGACTTAGGGAAGCACATTAAGGTATGACACGAATTTTGTTTTATTTATATGAATCTATCATATGTGAAATAGTGCCTTAAGTTAGCATTTAAAAATATAACCATGTGGACAGCAATCTATTGAGTCATGAATTTATGACTCAATTACCATTGCATCTGTGTTTACTTTTGAAGATTGATTTTAACACCTATTTAATCAGTATTGCTGTTTGACATATTTAAGTTTGTTGCTTGATTGACTACAAAATTAACATGGTGCATTCTTAGCATATTAAGTGCAGTGTTTATTTTTAGCTAAAACATTACATTTATACTAGGTTCTGCCATGGCTTCATGGTTAAGAAGTTTGCTTCTCAACTCTGTGATTTCAGGTTCAGTCCCACTGTGTGACCCCGTGGGCAAGTGTCTTCTACTATACAACCAGGTTGGCCAAAACCTTGAGTAAATTTGGTAGGCAGAAACTGAAAGCCTATTAATGTGTGTGTATGACTGCATCTTCTTGTCTTAGTATTATGTGATAATTTGAAGCAACTGGCACTGTTACACAAGCAGAGTCTTCATTTCCAATCTCCCGTGTAAATTTGTTCAACCATGGGGAAATATTAACTTAGGAACAGGTGAAAAATGATGGCAGGAAGGACATCTCACCATAGAAAATCTGTTTGCATGAATTCCATCTGACCTATGGAATCATAGGAAAGTGGACGTAAGAGTTATCATGATTTGCAAATATCACAGTTGTGATAGGTTCCTTGTGTTCATTTTGGCAATTTAGTTCAACTCCACAGAGTTTACAGTTACTGAATTAAATCACGAAGGTATTTTCTATCTTTGAACTAACTGCTTTGGCAAATTTAATTCATTAAATTATTTTACCTCATAGTCTAGGAAATATTAGAAATTCTATTTTTGAAAGACTGGCTCCCTGTATATTTAACTCGTACTGTTTTTCTCTCGACCATTTTTGTTTCTCTTGGTTTGAATGTGCAATCATTACTGTGACTAAATTGAAGACAACAAACATGGTTTGGAATGCCAAGCTATTTATAGTCTTGAGTTTAATATAACTACATAAGCGTGGAAGACAGATGTTAAATGATGATGATATTGCTTATTCATGTATTTTGTTTTATAGGTTATCAAATCTTACAGAGTTGAAACAAAAAAGCTCACTAAATCTATTGCCAGGCGAAAGGTTTGCTTTTTATTATTTTCTTTTTCTTTCTCTCAACTTCTTTTACTAGAAATTCAATTACATTTACATCCACTAATTTTATTTTATGAAACTGCATTCGCATTCGATATTTCATTAAAAAAAATTCCTTTGTGATGTGTGTTTAAATAAGCATATACACAAGAATGTGATTGTATCAGATTGAGTACTATTTCATCCTATTCTATTTTAATGTATAAGTTCCAATTAGTATCAAACTGCAAGAACATTGTATACAGATGAATGTCTTGATGATTTTAAATAAAAATTATCAATTCATCACCTAGATTAACTCTTGACCCAGCATTTATCTACAGCAGCAAAGTAAATTGATCTGATGTTCCATGAATAGTTTTTTTATTAAAACCTTGCTATTCAGTTGATTTTGCTATTAATTTTTGATCTCTCACTTTGAGAATCATTTGATTTATTCTTTCATCTTAGGTTTTTTAAAAAAGTTATGTTCTGCAGATTTAATTATATTTGACATATAAATGCAAGGAAAGGGAGTAGAAATATTATCCCCTCTCTTTTCTATTCATATTTTATGCTATCTAGTGTCAACTTCTGATATACAGGTGTCAGCTGAAAAATTCATAAGTTGACCAAGATACTCTAATGGAATTTGACCAAATGAGGTATATTTTTCAACATAGTCCCTGTTGCTGTCCTCACACTTCTTCCATCAGTGTTGCAGTGCTTGGATCCCATTGGTGGAGAAGCTTTCATGCTGTTGGTCAAAACAGCAGATTTGACATCACTGTAATACTGGTTCCCAGCCAAGATTTTTTTCATGTTGAGGAATAGATGATAATCAGATGGGGCCAAATCAGGAGAATAGAGAGCGTGATCAACCAATTCAATGCCATAGTCACATTGAAACCAAAAATTTGTATACTGAAGCATTGTCCTGATGAAACAAGATCAAGACCACTTTCATCAGTTTTCCTGGGCGTTTAGTCTTGATAGCCTTTTGTGACTGCCTCAGAAAGTTGGCATAATACTCTCCATTGATGGTGACTCTTTTGAAGAATAAACAGTGCCTTTTGCATCCTAAATAACTGAAGCCATCATCTTTCTGCAGAGGCAGACCTTTTTTGGAGCAGGTGAAGAGGGGTGTTTCCACTGCATGGATTGCCTTTTTTGTCCCTAGTTCAAAGTGATAAAGCTAACACTCCTGGGTTATGAAAATTTCAAGGAAACCAGCTGGATCTTCCTCAGTGTCAGATTTTCCCATGATGTGATCAGCCTGGTGCATCAGATGATGTGGCACCCACTGAGCAGAAACCTTCATCATGCCAAGTTCATTGTGTAGAATATTTTCAACTCTCTTGTGGCATATGCTAATAGCCTTGACTATTTGGTTTATAATCCATTGTCTGTCACCCATTACCATGTAGTGAACACAAATGTTTTCCTCGGTGGTGACTATTGTAGAACGTCCAGACCATGAGTTATCTTCAAGACTCCCTTCCTCTACTAAATTCAGCTGTTCACTTGTGCATTGTTGATCAAGCTTGAACGTAATGTAGCAACCATGGGAGCAAAATCATTCTTCAGCAGGTACTTGATAACACCAAGATGCCAAATTTTCCTGAGAAGTTGCTACTAGTTACTGTTATAGTTTTCTTTGAAGAGTCAGGTGTTAGTTGCCTGGAAACAATCATCATCATCGTCGTTTAACGTTCGCTTTCCATGCTAGCATGGGTTGGACGATTTGACTGAGGACTGGCGAACCAGATGGCTGCACCAGGTTCCAATCTGATCTGGCAAAGTTTCTACAGCTGGATGCCCTTCCTAACGCCAACCACTCCGAGAGTGTAGTGGGTGCTTTTACGTGCTACCGGCATGAGGGCCAGGCTGACGGTTCTGGCAACGGCCACGCTCAAAAAGGTGTTTTTACGTGACACCTGCACAGGAGTCAGTCCAGCGGCACTGGCAGCGACTTCACTCGAATGTTTTGTTTACATGCCACTGGTACAAGTGCCAGTAAGGCGACGCTGGTAACGATCACACTCAAATGGTGCTTTTTATGTGCCACCAGCATGGCAGCCAGACCGCTGCTCTGGTAGTAATCCCACTCGGATGGTGCTTTTAGCGCTCCACTGACACGGGTGCCAGTCATCGAATTTGGTTCAGTTACGATTTCACTTGCCCCAACAGGTTTTTGCAAATAGAGTTTAGTGTCCAATGAAGGAGAGGTTGGCATGGGTGCCAGTTGTTGAATTTGGTATGATTTCACTTGCCTCAACAGGTCTTCGCAAGCAGGGTTTTGTGTCCAAAGAAGGAAAGGTACACATAAGTGGGCTGGCTACACCCCTGGTAAAGGTCACGGGTTATGGTCTCACTTGGCTTGTTGGGTCTTCTCATGCACAGCATATTTCCAAAGGTCTTGGGCACTAGTCATTGCCTTGGTGAGGCCTAATGTTTGAAGGTTGTGCTTCACCACCTCATCCCAGGTCTTCCTGGGTCTACCTCTTCCACAGGTACTCTTAACTGCTAGGCTGTGACACTTTTTCACACAGCTATCCTCATCCATTCTTGCCAAATGACCATACCAGCGCAATCGTCTCTCTTGCACACCACAACTGATGCTTCTTACGTCCAACTTTTCTCTCAAGGTACTTACACTTTGTCGAGTATGCACACTGACATTACACATCCATCAGAGCATACTGGCTTCATTCCTTGCGAGTTTACGCATGTCCTCAGCAGTCGTGGCCCATGTTTCACTGCGATGTAGCATGGCTGTTTGTCCACATGCGTCATACAGTCTGCCTTTTACTCTGAGCGAGAGGCCCTTTGTCACCAGCAGAGGTAAAAGCTCTCTGAACTTTGCCCAGGCTATTCTTATTCTAGCAGCTACACTTTCAGTACACCCTCCCCCACCACTGACTTGGCCACCTAGGTAATGGAAGCGATCAACTACTTCTAGTTTTTCTCCCTGGAATGTGACAGAATTTGTTCTCTGCATATTTTCAGTGTTTATAGCACCTGAGCATTTGCCACATACAAAAACTATCTTGCTAGTTAGCCTTCCTTTGATATTGCTGCACCTCTTATGTGTCCATAGCTTATACTGGGTACATCTTATGGAGTTTCTACCTACGCCTTTTCTACAGATCGAGCAGGGCCATCTACTTGAAGGGGTTTGTGTTTTGTTTACCTTCCTACTTATTAGGACTTTGGTTTTAGTGAGGTTGACTCTAAGGCCCTTCGATTCTAATCCTTGCTTCCACACCTGAAACTTCTCTAGTTCTGATAATGACTCAGCAAATAGAGCAAGGACATCAGCATAGAGGAGCTCCCAGGGGCATCCTGTCTTGAATTCCTCTGTTATTGCCTGGAAGACTATGATAAATAGGAGGGGGATGAGGACTGAACCTTGGTGGACCCCTACGTCTACCCGAAATTCTTCACTACTCATTGCAAACCCTCACCTTATTGACGGCGTCCCTGTGCATGACTCGCACAGCTCTCACGAACCATTCATCTATCACTAGTTTCCTCATTGACCACAAGACAAGGGATCGGGGGACCCTGTCAAAGGCTTTCTCTATGTCAACGAAAGCCAGGTACAGAGGTTTATCTTTGGCTAGGTATTTCTCCTGCAGCTGTCTTACCAGAAATATAGCATCAGTGGTGCTTTTTCCTGGCACGAACCCAAACTGTGTCTCATCTAAGCTGACTCTCTCCCTAATTAGTTAGGCTGTGACGTTCATTTCCTAATCCAACAACTTGATACCTCTCATTACCTGATCCAACTTGAAACAATGCAGTTATTAAGGAGATTGAAATTAATGCATGCAAGATTTCATGGTTCTAGCATCACTCCTTCATAGTCACCCTATGAACTTTTCAGTCTTGCCTTATATCTCTTTCAGACTCAGATTATGCCATGTTTGTTGATAGTCAACAAAGGCAAAACAGTTGTCTGGTATTAATACAAGTGTAAGATTTTCTCCCATATTACTCGATTTTTGAAGCTGAGTACGTCCTAGTTTGTTCTCTCTAGAATATTTTTACTAGCTGTTTAACCTAAAAAAAGAGTGATATGTATTCTGGATACATTACAAAAATGTTTTGAACATCTTTACCTATAGGTCTACCTAGTCAGAAGACAGTTTGTTTGCAGGAGATTTGACTGTTAGTTTTAGAGCTCGATACAAGATTCACTAGAAGACAGATTTTGTTGCACAAAATCTTCCACCAAACTTTAGTCACAATTTATGTTCCTAACACTAGCTTAATGATAACTAAGTTATTTTATTAAATTCTTTGTTATTTTAAAATTAATTGAAAAGAAACACAGAGCATCTCAACAGAAATATGGTAACAAAAGGGTGTAGTTGATAAATAGATGATAAACTTGTCTTAATATGAAGACTTGCTATGCTAAGGTTCAACAATGCAGCTAATGAATTTTATGTAAAATTCTTATTTTCACTGTCTTGTTTTTTAGCTATACTATGACCATATTTGTTCTTTTTTCAGCAATGGAAGAAGTTTGGATCTGCTGAAAGTGATCCACCAGGTCCTAACCCTGCAAACACGATTATTTCTGAAGACATATTCATGTCATTTTTGAACAGTAAAGAGGTATGTAACCCTTTGTCTACTTACGGAATATACTAATTGTATTGCATTTTATTAGTTCTTCAATATTCTTGTCAGAAAAATACATTGCATCCTGCTTCAAATTACCTTAAGACTTTAGATTTTAAACTAGCCCCATCCAGTTCAAATGTTCTGCGTGTTTTATGTTCAAGCTGGCAAGACGCATCCTCTCACACTCTACCATGTCATTCTAAACGTAAACAATGACCTCTTCAAAATCTTGATAAGATAATGCATGATCAGTTCAGAAGGGTGTGTATAAAATGAGCTTTGCATTTGGCAGTAATCTGGATGGTAAAGCATTAATATGAAAATTCCTTTGAAAACAATGTGTTAATTTTTTTGTACAAACATAACGGAATTGTACATGACTCAGCTTTTTGACAAATAGTACTTTCTAAATATTTTCAGCACCAAATTGAAACAGACGATGACCCACTTCTGAAAATAAAATCTCAGAAAATTGTTACTTGCCGTATTTGTAAAGGAGATCATTGGACTACCAGATGTCCTTATAAGGACACTCTACAACCATTACAAGATAATCTCAAGGAAGGAGAGAAGAAACAAGATGCAACAACTCCTGGTAGTGCTGCTGGTTCATTGGCATCAAAAACTGGCAAATATGTACCACCAAGTTTGCGTGATGGTGCCAACAAAGGACGAGGAGAATCAATGAACAATAGCAAACGAGGTAAATATATTGTTTTAGTGTTTTCCTGGTGAACCTCAAATATTTTAAAGAATGTTTGTTTACTTGAGCATATCTTGTATATAACATTTCAATTGTGCACATAGCTGCCTCTGTTTTATGCATAACATCATCGTTATTTAACATTTGTTTTCCATGCTGGCATAAGTTAGATGATTTGACAGGAGCTGGCAAGCTAGAGGACTATGCCAGGCTCTAGTGTCTGCTTTGGCGTAGTTTCTATGGCTAGATACCCTTCATGATGCCAACCATTTTGCAGAATGTACTGAGTGCTTTTTACGTGGTACTGGTGAGGCCATCAAGACATAGAGCCCCTCAGCTGAGAGGGTGCGTATATTGGAGGAGATAGTTTTATGCCTGGTGACGAAAGTTTGTAGAGAAGGTACATGGAGAAAGAAGAGAGATGATAAACAGTGTTGGGTTGCAGAAGCCAGAGTTGGGGGCAAGTGTAGTACATGGTAAGATGTAGTTTGGTTCATTGGGTGGGGGTTAGTGTAATGTGTGGGTGGAGAGCACATAATGCACAGTGCTTCCAGAACTTTTGCTGAGGTGGTCAGGTCCTTGCAAGAACCTCATATCACCAGACATCTCAGCCCATCATCATTGCTTGTGAGGCTCAACATCATCATTGAATGTCCACTTTTTTATGCTTGCGTGGGTTAGATGTGATTTGTTGAGGCAGATTTTTCTACAACCAGATGCCCTTGTTGCCAATTCTCACTTGTTTCCCAACAAAGTAATATTTCCCATCACCTGACATGTTTTTCACAGAAGACTGGAGACAACATCTCTAGTATGATGATGTTCATTTCCAACGATTACACGATGTTGAGACATGGATACACACAAACACATACATGGCAGTTTTCTTTCAATTTCTGTCTACCATATCCATTCACAAGGCTTTGATTGGATAGAAGCTATAGTAGACACTTGCCCAAGGTGCCATACAGTAGGACTGAACCCAAGACCACATGGTTAGGAAGCAAGCTTCTTAACCACACATTGCTGTGTTCTTAATTTTATATATATATTTCCATCACCATCATTGTTTTAATGTCTACTTTTCTATGATTGTATGAGTCAGATGGAGTTTATTGAAGCAAATTTTTTATAGGTGGATGCCCTTCTCGCCACCAACTCTCACTTGTTTCCTAGCAAAGTAATATTCTCCCATTGGTTAACGTGTTTATGCAGAATATTGAAACCGAATGACACTGCTTATGTAACTGACATTCATTTACAGCAACCAAATGATGTCAAGGCAAGGAGGTACATCCACACTCACATGCACATATGATAGGGGTCCTTTCATTTTTTGTCTACCATATCCACTCAAGGCTTTGGTTGGCTTAGGGTTATATTAGAAGACATTTTCCAAAGATGATGTTCAATGAGACTAAACCTGAGACCATGTGGTTGAGCATCAAACTTCTCAACCTTAATGTCATATCTTCATTTTGTGTCTTGTATTTCCATGCTGGCATGGATTAGATGAATATTAATTGATGAGGTTGTACTTTACAGCCATATGCCCTTCCTTTCATCAATCTTTACTTGCTTTTCAAGGAAGGGATTTTTATTCTGTTGGGCTTGAAAAGTATAGAGCTACATGTTACATTGATTCTAGGGAATATAAACATTTATACATTCACAAACATATATGTGGCATATAAATAGCACCCACTACACTCTTAGAGTGGTTGGCATTAGGAAGGACATCCAACCGTAGAAACCATACCAAACCAGATTGGAACCTAGTGTAGCTCCCCAGTTTTTTCAGTCAAACCCATGCCAGCATAGAAAGCGGGCGTTAAAGGATGATGACTGTTTGCTTAGTTAAAACTTGTCATCAAAATTAAATGCTTCAGTATTTATGATCATATAATTATACTGATTCACACATGCACACATAAAGGTATAATTTTGGATCATGTAGTTGTAATTTCACAGGCCAAAATGCTTCTTCGACAGAAGATATATCTTTAGGTGAAGCACTTAATTTTCCTAGCCTAAAACTTCAGATCTACAGTAGAAATCGATATGTCTATAATTTTAAAATATTAGGATGTCAATTGGTCAGCAAGAAATGTTTATATCAGTAGTTTATGTAAATATATTGTATTGTCTCACTATTGATTTCTTTATTCAGATGACTTTGCTACAATCCGTGTGACGAATCTCTCTGAGGATACTCGTGAAGCTGATTTACAAGAGCTATTCCGGCCCTTTGGAACTATTCACAGAATATATTTGGCTAAAGATAAAAACACATGCCAATCGAAAGTGAGATTTTCTTTGTTTTTCTTCTCATTTTAATTCTGCTAACTTTTATGTGTATGTCTGTTAAAATTGAAAATCAAGCGAAAACCTTAAAACATGTTAGAAGCTAATAGAATTGATTGATTTATATGATTTTTTTTATTATAATAGTTAACTGTGCTACTACTAAAACTATTCATGGAAGGCATAAATATACAGCTATGTAACACAGTAAACCCATTTTGAGTAGCTGTATTGTGACATACTTATTTCAATGTGCATTTTCACAGATATTGAACTTGGTAGCTTTAACACTTTCCATACACATTTTATATCAGAAACTAAGTAATGAAAAAAAGAAAAGAAAATCATGTTTTTTTTTTTTAAACATCAACTAATGGAAAATTTGATGCACAAATACTTGTATGAGAAGACCCGGCAAGCCAAGTAAGATCGTTGCCAGTGCCCCTGGACTGGCTCTTGTGCGGGTGGCACATGAGATGCACCATTTTGAGCGTGGCCGTTGCCAGTACCGCCTGACTGGCTCCCGTAGGATTTTCGAGTGAGATCGTTGCCAGTGCCCCTGGACTGGCTTGTGCGGGTGGCACATAAAAGACACCATTTCGAGCGTGGCCGTTTTCGTGCGGGTGACACGTAAAAGCACCCACTACACTCTCTGAGTGGTTGGCGTTAGGAAGGGCATCCAGCTGTAGAAACTCTGCCAAATTAGATTGGAGCCTGGTGTTGCCATCCGGTTTCACCAGTCCTCAGTCAAATCGTCCAACCCATGCTAGCATGGAAAGCGGACGTTAAACGATGATGATGATCTTACATTCTGAATTAAAATAGTGCTGGATGGATTTGACTTTAACTTTTATTCCTGATGGTTTGATTAAAACAAGTGTTGGGGATGAATTGAGATTCATTCAGCAATTCTACATCTGTCGCAGAAATGTTAACATACTAAATAAAATGCCATATTCATCTGATTTAGCTTTTCATACACTTTGGTTTGATAAAATAAACATCAGTTTGTTACAAATTTATTGCTTTGTAACAATGTTTAAAATGAAAAGAATAAAAAAAAAGACAAGAAAACTATAAGTTACTGTATGATGAAAAAGGCAAAGAAAATTACCACTTGTAAAGCAACATGAATTATTTGGACTTGAGATATAGAATAAGTATATTCAAGAAAAGCTTTTCAAAACATTTTTTGAAAGGTATACTCAGGATTATAAAGAGTTACATTAAGCTTATATTTTCTTCTATTTCTTATTGCTTTTTTGGTCCCTGGAATAGAGAACTTTATATATATAAAATATGTTGTGTTGTTGTTAGTGTCAACATTGGAGTGAGATAAATGTGGAAACATTACATGTGCACTTATCTCATAGTTGTCTCGTGGTTTTCTAATAATTTCTCTTTTCTCTGATCAGGGTTTTGCTTTCATCAATTTTCATCGCCGTGAAGATGCAGCTCGGGCTATTCTTGGAGTATCTGGCTATGGTTATGACCACTTGATTCTTAATGTTGAATGGGCAAAGTAAGTTTAACCATAACTTTTTCTAGTTACTTTCTCTCTGGAGATTTCTTCTCTTTCGTTCATACTCTGTTTATGTTGTACAAAAACATTTGTCCTTTTAAATTTGATGTTATCTTCTTTGCAGGCCATCTGTAACATCTTGATAGCTGTGTGTTGTAGAAGTTGATGACTCCCACACATTTAGGTGTTCTCTTGATGATGCTGCCTAAACATTTTATTGCATTAAATAGTACCCACAACAGTCAGCTGCAGCTGACATGTGAAACATTAATAAAACTTAATAAAACAATGCCTTTTGTACTGTTCACTTTTTTTTCTGAGTTTATTGAGATTTGATACATATAGTCCAACTTGTAAGAAAGTGCTTATTGATGCTGAGTAAAATGTTAGTCACTCTTGTAATGATGAAACACATTTGTGCAGTTAGCTTTAGTTTATTTCTAATTAATCTAAAGTATGTTTAAACTTCAAATTTAGCTATAAAAATAACTTATATTAATTAATCTTGGAAAAGAGTAGTTTTTGTTGGATCTAAGGGCAGGTAGCCAAATGTATCAAAATCAACTGTTGCTGCAAATTTTGACAATAGTTAGTCTATGGGAAAAGAACTCAGAAGAAAGGCTGCTAAAAGCTACACAATATATCAATAATCAAACTTCCTATATTGTAAAACAGTTTGTAACCTAGATTTTTAAACATTAACTTCACGACAGAATTTAAAATTAGTACTGGGTGCAGCTTTTTAACTAATGAAACGTAAATTTTCAACATAATTCAATTGTCTAATTATTTTAAGATGGTAGAATGCAGATTTCATAGAGTACTGGGGAATATGTCTAATATTCAGTTAATATTCATTCTATGTTCTTAGAATGAGATGAAGAGTTGGACATGCTGCTTGTGTTGGATCTAAGGGCAGGTAGCCAAATGTTTCATCGTTCAACATTTACATGTGTACATACATTGATATTATATTGGATAAGAAACAGGCACCATAGAATAGAAAGAGCCCTTCAATTTTGCCAAAGATATGACAGCCTCCTTAATACTAGTGAAATGGTCAAATGCACTAGTAGACTGTAGTGTGGTTGATGTTAGGAAGAGTATGCCTTCCATGAATAGTTTTAGTAGTAGCACAGTTAACTATTATAATAAAAAAATCATATAAATCAATCAATTCTATTAGCTTCTAACATGTTTTAAGGTTTTCGCTTGATTTTCAATTTTAACAGACATACACATAAAAGTTAGCAGAATTAAAATGAGAAGAAAAACAAAGAAAGAGTGAGACCTGAAAAGAATGGAAATGAGAAAAGCTCAATGAATGTAAAAAGTATTACTGAACAAGACAATGAATTCCAGAGAATGATGGGAATAGAATCGATGAAGGATGTTGAAAACATTGGTTAAGATGGCTGGGTCATGTAATGATGAAGTATGAAAGTGACTGGGTGAGAAAAGAGAATGCTATGAATGTAGATGAAAGACCAAGAAAGAGTTTAATTGGCTTTTTGTCATTCTGGTAGAGATGAGGTAATAGAATAATTACCTTTCAGCAACTGGGTGTGGGGTGTACTTTATTTAATCATTTTTCAAAATGGATAAACAATTGAATCTTAATTACAATGAATATATATATAGTGGAAAATTAAGATAAACTCTAGAATAAGTTATTAGTTCCTACATATGTTCCTATTGCAATGGATCATCAGGGGAACAGATTTCATATCTGATGTTGATAGGCTATACAGAGTGCTAACTGTACATACAGGATTGTGTGTATATATATATATATATATATAGTTTCAGTCACTAGGCTGCAACCATGCTAAAACACTGCCTTGAAGGGTTTAGTTGAAGAAAACGGAATAGTATATTATATACATTCACAAACGTATATTAAATTTTGTTACACCATATACTCTTGGAACAGTATGTGTCTGGGTTGCAAAGAAATAGATGAGCCAATCTAATAAAACTATGGTTCAGAGAATTTTGTATCACATAGATACATGAAGGTATATATATATATATATGTGTGTTTTCCAAAGTGGAGATGAACAGCTTTCTCTGTGATTGGCTTGAAAAATTAAGACACTAGGATATTTTCCTACTTAACATGAAATTGATGGTAGCCTTAATTCAAAAATAAATATCCACCAATGCAGTGCTAAGCACTCATTTTCATCGTTCAACATTTACATGTGTACATACATTGATATTATATTGGATAAGAAACAGGCACCATAGAATAGAAAGAGCCCTTCAATTTTGCCAAAGATATGACAGCCTCCTTAATACTAGTGAAATGGTCAAATGCACTAGTAGACTGTAGTGTGGTTGATGTTAGGAAGAGTATCTAATTGCAGAAATCATGCCAAAGGTAATGTACTAGGGAGACGTCTCTGGCCTAAAGGAACAGTCATGTTAGCAAAGGGACTTGGGTTCGAGTATATATATGTCCACCATTAGAGGACTAGCTTCAGTTATTGGGGCAACTTCATATTAAAAGTTTCTTGATAGTGTACAGAATAGTATATTAATAAAGAAAAATTAGTGAAAGTAATGGTTTTGTTTCTAGTTTATTTGTATTTAGATATAAATGACGAAAATTGTCTGAGGTGTTCCAACCATAATCATCCCATCCTTTCTGTGTATGAAACCCATGATTAAATTGTCTATGTTTTCAAGTGCGAATAGATGAAGATTTGGCTGCTATTTCTAGCAGCTTAATAGTGACATTGTGGAGGCGCAATGGCCCAGTGGTTAGGGCAGCAGACTCGTGGTCATAGGATCGTGGTTTTGATTCCCAGACTGGGTGTTGTGAGTGTTTATTGAGCAAAAACACCTAAAGTTCCACAAGGCTCTGGCAGGGGATGGTGGCGAACCCTGCTGTACTCTTTCGCCACAACTTTCACTCTTACTTCTTGTTTCTGTTGTGCCTGTAATTCAAAGGGTCAGCCTTGTCACACTGTGTCATGCTGAATATCCCCGAGAACTACGTTATGGGTACACGTGTCTGTGGAGTGCTCAGCCACTTGCACGTTAATTTCACGAGCAGGCTGTTCCGTTGATCGGATCAACTGGAACCCTCGACATCGTAAGCAACGGAGTGCCAACAACAACAATAGTGACATAAGTTTACTTAAATACACATATTAATGTTTGCTTTTATGTATATAGCTAAATATAGAATTGAAGGATCAGTCAGCACCTTTCAGTAGTGTCATTTTTTATATTTTTATAGTAACTGTCATCATATATGGATGTATATCATCATTCTTACATCCACTTTCTATGTTGGTATGGGTTGCAGAGTTAGGATCCAATGGGGTAGAGGACAATGTTTTGCTACATTGTCTCAGTTTTGAAATGGTTTCTAAGAAGGGATGCCCTTCTTCATAGCAACCATTTTACTGAGTCTAAAATGATTCTTTTTCTTGTGGCACCAGCACTTGTGAGGGTGCCTTGTCACTCACAAGACTAAAGCCTGAGAAGGAGAATAGAAGAGTAATTGCTCACTTTAAGCAAGGTGTTGAGAGGTTCAAGTATGATGACAGATATGTAATGGGATGATACAGAGTAACTTTGAGTGGCAGTGGTCGGAATGGTGTCACAAGGTGGTAAATGTAGTGGTGATGAGACACCAGAACATCCCCAAGATGACATAAAGAAAAAGGAATGTGGAGAGGGGAATCAGCAAGTTCTGAAATATTCAAAATTGAAAATAATCAGTTTGAGTCTTGTGCATGTACAGATTCACACATATACAGTTGTGTGTGCAGACATGCATCTTGGTAAAGATATTCCAAATGTGGTGTCTATCCTGTTTAAATGCATTCCAAACATGACCATCCAGTTTATTTTTACATACTTTCCACTGACCATTTCACATGTCAAATGTGACCATCTGTAGGGTCTAACATAAGGAAAAATGGACTTGAAAAAAATCTCCCTCATGTAAAATCTACCATTTAAAAAAAAAAAAAAAAGCAAAGGTATATCAGATTATGTAGTCTGGGGGTACTACCAGAAAAATAATATGGAAATATGACAGTAGCTGTAAAGTTCATAGGCTGACTATGAAGGAGTAATGCTAGAGCTGTGAAATCTTGCATGCATTAATTTCAACTCTCATTAATAACTACATTGTTTCTTACCAGGTAAACTGATTTCTGACTGTTCAAAGAAGACTTCAGAAGTAATTAGTAGCGACTTATCAAGAAATGTGACAAAATTTGGCATTGTGGTGTTATCAACTGCCTACAGAAAAAGAGTTTAGCCCACAAGAATATTCATGCTGACATGGTTACTATATCAGAGGATGATGCTCCAGCTTTATCAACTGTGGAAGAGTGGGCAGCTGAATTTAGGCAGGGATGAGAAAGTCCTGAAGATGATCCAAGGTCTGGACATCTTACAACTGCCATCACTGCAGAAAGCATTGTGTTTACCACATGGTGATTGACTATAAACCAAATAGTCAATGATATTAGCATATCCCTTGAGAGAGTTGAGAATATCCTGCACAATGAACTTGGCATGACGAAAGTTTGTGCTTGGTGGGTGCCACATCCGACACCTGATCCAAATTAGGCTGATCGCATCACAGGGAAATTGGACACTGTTTGAGGCAGATCCAGTTGGTTTCCTTGAACATTTCCTAATTCAGGTTGAGTGTTGGCTTCATCACTTTGAGTGAGAGACAATCCATGCAGTAGAAACACCCCTTCTTACCTGCTCCAAGGAAGGCCATCTGTAGGGAAGGTGATGGCCTCAGTTTTTTGGGGATCAAAGGGCATAGTGTTTACTGACTATATTCAAAAGGGCCACACCATCAATGGAGAGTTTTATGCCAACTTGCTGAGGCAGTTACAAAAGACTCTCAAGGTCAAACATCCAGAAAAACTGGTGAAAGAGGTCTTGTTTTGTTGAAACAATCCTCTGGTACACAAGTCCTTAGTGCATGACTGAGGCAAATAATTCTCCCTGTTCTCCAGATTTGGCCCTATTTGTTTATCTGTCCCCCAATATGAAAAAGCACTTGGCTGGGAAGCAGTATCACAGTGATGACATCATGTCTGCTGTTGATGACTTTTTTGATGAACAGGATGAAAGCTTCTTCACCAAAGGGATCCAAACACTGCAACACCAATAAAGAAGTGTATGGACTGCAAGGAGGACTATGCTAAAAAATAAACCTCATTTGGTCACATTCCATGAGAATATCTTAACTGCCTATGAACTTTTTTTTGCCCACCCTCATATCATTTTACAAACATAATGGGATCTATTTTAAAATGGGGGCCACAGTATTTTCTTAACGAAACACTTTGAAACTTGGTACACTGGTAGAATGTCATATAAAACATCTTTTTCTCTTAGTAATGTACCTAGACGTACATTAAATGGTGCCACATCTGCTTTTTTTTTTTGTTAACTTTGGCTGCTGGTTCTCTTATTAGTTTTTGTTGGATTTTGTTTAAATCAAGAGTATTTGATTATGCATAGCCATGTAATAATTTCTCTTATTTTACCCTTTAAAAACCACAAAGAATTCCACATTTTCTGTAAAACAATTTCTCCTCTCATGTTTAAGAAACCTTAACATCATTGCTTGGTCAATACAATCAGTGTGTCAAGTCACATGTGAATTAGATAAAGAGTAGAAAATAGAGATATTCAACTCTTAAGCAGTGCATGCATATACACATATGTTAATACTTGCTTTTATGTCAAGTTATATATAAAAACAATTTAAAATTAAACTGAAGGATTTACTTAATACATTATAGTGGCACACATATTTATTAACTTTTACAGGGAAAATGTTGACAGCGATTTGAAGTTTCAGCTTGCTTGCCTTCATCAGAGTGTGATTTACTTTGGTTCTTTTTGGCTGGTTGGAATTTTGGTGACTGGAGTAATGTGAATGATTAGGTTTTGGTAGATAGGGGAAGTAGTAAATGTAGAAAGGCAGGAAAGTGAAAAGGATAGGAAGAAAGTATGTATTTGTAGGGTGTGGGTTGATAAAAAGGTATGGTGAAAAGATTTATATATATATATATGCACAAATACATACACACACAGAGAGAATAAGTGGTATCACTTAATTTAAAGACAAGAATTTACTGATGATGAAACGTGATTTCCATTTATTAAACAACTTACCATGTATGAAGAGAAACAATATTTTACTCCTTTAAATGATAGTTTAAGCCCCAAAATACAAATTATTGACAGCATTAATGATGCCACACAAATGAGTATCACTTAATGTAAGAACATTTAAAACAATTTTTTAAATGAAAATGGAATGTGTGCTTTAAAGACTGAGAAGTATAAAAACATATATAACACTAATACTTGGTCAAATATCCAAAATTTCTCAAAACAGAATCACATCTACGAGGCATTGAATCAATAAGATTAATTATCACATTATCTGGAATTTCTTGCCATTTTTTTACTATATAATCATACAATTCAGTCGATGTCCAGGATTGCTTTTGTTGAATGCTCATATTGACCCGTTTCCATAAAGTTTCAATTGGATTTAAATCTGGTGATTGTGCTGGCAACTGTAGCACCTGCATTTTCTTGCTTTTTGTGAATTCCTTGATTGTTCTTTCAGCATTCTTAGGTATGTTGTCATATTGAAAAATCCACGACCGTTCTAAATGACTTTTGGCATATGGAAGCATAGCTTTATCTAAGATCTCCACATAGGCCGTACTGTTCATGATGCCCTTGACTTGATGAATGGGGCCGACTCCTTTTCCTGACATGCAACCCCAAACCACGACACTGTCATCTGCGTGTTTAACTGTCAGATTCATACACTCTGATTCATCCCCTGTACAACGTTGGACGTACACTTGGCCGTCAGAGCTGAACAAATTAAATTTCGACTCACTTGACCATAAGATTTTTGACCAGTCTGAGGATGTCCAGTTCTTATGTTCCTGGGCGAATTGAACGCGGGCACATCGGTTTTTCAGAGAAATATAAGTTTTTTTCTGCGCAACACGCCCCACAAGTCCAAACTGTTTTAGTCTGTTTTTTATGGTTGTGATACAGATCTGCTTCTGATATTTCTGTCGAACGTTTTTCAAAATATCAACAGCAGTCATTTTCTTGTCCGTTGTCGATAAACGGTGAATGTACCGGTCCATCCGTTCTGTGGTTTTTCGAGGTTGCCCTGACCGAGGACGATCAGAATAGCCACCAGTTTCATTGAAGATGTCCACAGCATGATGAGCAGCAGTTACAGAGCACCCAACATCAGCAGCTATGGCTCTAAAAGTCCACTTCAGCCTATGCAGTTGGACAATTCTCGATCGCGTTTCTGATGATAAGCTTTTGCGTTTACCCATCAAAACGGATCATTGGATGATATAATGAATTTGTTGTTAACCGTCTGCTTTCCTAAAATAGAAGTAAAAGATCATAAAATATTAAATACATGAGGATGTATATGATATGTATTTATGCATTTTGTCTTCTGTAATAACATACTCGTAATAAACATAAACAATGCCCACGTGCTTCTCTCCCTTACATAAAAAAGTAAACGAACCAATCAACTTATTCTAAAAACTTCAATTATAAGAGTGGTTCACATTTGCGGTGTTTTATCATCCATGAGAGTACTGCTAATTCAAATTTTCGGGCTTAGACTTACATTATTTGAAAGAATATAATTTTACTTTCTATAAATAGAAATTGTTTGAATAGTAAGTGGTTAAATATGCAGGAATGTGCTGTGTAAGCGAGGCCTTTAGTGTTCATTTATTTTCGTAAATGGCCATATGAAAGACTCTTATTAACGTTTCATTAACAGTTTATTTTGTGCTTTTAAACCAAGTGATATAATTATATAGAACGCATGCACGCTCACACTCACAAACACATCGAGTGCACAAATATACATAAGTACATGTGCGTATATATGTAATGATGTGTGTATACCCTGGGTATAACATTAACCTGTATCCAGGGGTGAGATTCCAGTTCGAGAATTCTGGAGTTGTGAGGACCGTGGCTTGAGCCCTTAGTTACCGTTATTCCTAGAGTAATAACCGCCAGAACCTCATCTATAAGTTAAGTAGATTTTCCGAGGGTAGACGAAGCTCCTGTTGCTTTTGACAAAGTCGTCGAGGAGGCAGCTCTTCGAGGTGAATCGAACCTGCCCTCTTGCAATGCTTGCTCTTGGAACCTTCTGTGACGACCGAGAGATTGGCAAAAGTGTTGTTCAGGCTTTTTGCACTTAAATCCAGTGACAGACAGATGTCTCACTATCATATCATTTCTTCATCCGTTTAGTATTTTATAAAGTTCTGTGGCGATGGATGTGTGGTGAAAAATCATATTTACGCACATGTAAGGATGAAAGTAAATCAGTACAAATCAGGCTAAAGGAGAGACAAGATGAGGCAATCATGTATGTATGTGTGGGTGCGTGTGTGTATGGCGTTTGTGCGTGCATGCATGTATGTACAGGGGTTGGACAAAATAATGGAAACACCTAGCATCATAATTTTGAAATATCTATAAAACCGTCAAAAGCTTGTTTATTTTTATGTTTTTTTTATTTATTATTAGTGTTGCTTAATATGTTTTGCTAAAATTGCTGTTTCTTTTCAGATATCATCAGAAAAAGGTAATTAAAATTTATTAAAATGACCGATCTATTGGACTTTCAAAGAGATCAAATTGTAGGAGCTCGTATGGCAGGCGCTAGCGCAAAGAAAACAGTCTAAATGTTTGGTGTATCAAGAAGTACAGTCTTGAAAGTAAGGACAGCCTTTGAGAAAGAGGGTAAAACTTCCTTGTCGAAACAAAACTCCGGAAGAAAACCAAAACTTTCAGATAAGGATCGTAGGACTCTTACGCGAATTGTTTGAAAGGATCACAAAAGTACAGCTCCCAAAATTACTGCATGTATGTAGCATTCTTTGTGTGGGACAGGAGAGATAGTGAAACCATTGATGCACAGATTTTGGGTCTGGGGGACTGATTTTTCCATGTTTGACGATCAAATATTAACATTTCTTTTCGCGAAGTTCTATTCCTATGTCAGCTGAAAATGTTGTTATTAATTTTGGCCGTTTTGTTAACCTTTGAACTGCAGAGGTTGCCAAATGTGGCTTCGAGAAGGCGAATGATTACATATTTAGTTAGGCTGCCTGTCATTCCCCATATTAAAACCAAGTCCCAATTTGAAATTTTCAACGAATCCATATATTTACATAAATACATACAGTGATTGATTACTGAGAGTATTAAGCTGAATGCCAGGAGTGTGTCTATGTACATGTATTTGTCTAGAGGTGTGAATGTATGCTGGCTAGAAGTGAATCATGGTATTTTTGTGTTAATGAGAAGCAGGAAAGTTCTGCGTTCGTTGTGGATGAAATGATCTTTTTAACCTGAGGTTGAGTATCAACCAAGAATTCTCTGCATTTATCTGTCTCCCCTTAAACCTCTGCCTTCTGAAGAATCTCTGTGCTTATTGTCCTGCACTTCTAAATTTTTAAGACCATATTTTGGCGGAAAACTACATGGAAGTTTCCATTCAAATCATGCGATCACACGATGCAGCTGAAATATGACTGGTCAGAATTCAGAGCAAATCATCTGATATGCGGTGATCTATTCTTTGTTAGTTAGACATCAGGGTTTTGAATTCTAAGCTTTACTACATTATTAATAACTTGGTGTTAGAACTCAATATACATATGCTTCAGAATAAAGCATTAGGTAAGTACAGAGTGTAATATGAAATTAAATGAATGACAAGGGAACAGGAATTATGTAATCAGCTTCATTAGTTTACTCCCTTTTTCTTCTACAAGATGCAATGCATGCACAGCTGAGTACTTGTACATCGCCTTCGGCTCTGAGTGCGCTGCATTTTATAACAGAAACAGCTCTAAGCTAATGAAGTTGATTATGTAATTCCTGTTTCCTTGTCATATATTAAATTTTACATGCACATGCATACACATACACATGCGTGTGCACACATATGCATGTACAACAAACACTCATACATATCTCATTTATCTCGTCCATCAATTATACCAGATGGTACAGGAACCTCAGGCATTGAATCCCCTACCACCATCCTCATTTTTCTATGTTTCTTGTCAGTCATGAGATCTGTGTATAAGAGAGTGCATCAGACCTGTTTGTACCAAATACACCCTACCTTTGCCCTTTCTGTAGTACTAGTTGTCACTCTCCCTGTTCCCATCATACAAGTCATTGTTTCTACCATACTCTTGTTCTTCATTCACTCATTTTGGCTCTTAATTTACCATTTCTCTCTCTCCTATGATGACATTACCTTATGAGAACATATTCTGTGCTCTTATAGTGTATAAGGCAAACCTTCTTGTGTTGGT
Source organism: Octopus bimaculoides (assembly GCF_046866305.1). NCBI lineage: Eukaryota > Metazoa > Mollusca > Cephalopoda > Octopoda > Octopodidae > Octopus > Octopus bimaculoides. Next base: position 97,987,216 of record NC_142929.1, read on the forward strand.
ACCATCATAAAATGTCCCCAGTCATCCCTGTAACATTTACAAAAAGTGTAGGATTCTTAGAATACCTTTTAATTTTGTTTTGCCAAGAACATGAAACATTCTCTAGTACCGATGCTATGGGAAATGCATCCAGTGCATAGTAAAGTGGGTGATGAGAAGAAGAACATAAAGCCATGAAAACTAAGTAAACAAATGAAGAGTATGACCCTCTGATTTGCTTATGAGAGCTATGGCTTCTTATAAGAAATGGCTTAGACAGTGATGACGCATACAACCAGCCCAAGCCGAAATGAAAAGTAGATATAAAATGATGATGATGATGATGATGATGACGACATACATGTACACACACACACACTTGTGTGTGTTAACAGTTAATTTGATGTGTAATTATTATAGATATGTCTTATTCCTACTTTCACTCATTATTCTGTAACAAAACAAAAATAAAAGAACTAAAAGAACATTGAACAAAAATTATAAAATATATAAAAAAATTTTTTTTTAACCCTAGTATATGGCTGAGGAATTGTGGAGAGAAGGCTTAGGGTGGAGGTGAAGTGAATGAGTGCAGCAAGAGAAGGGGGCGAAAGAGTGACTGGAGGATACCATAGAAGCAGGTGGAGGAGAAGAGTGTTATTGCAGGGAAAGCATCCAGGTAGCAAAGCTATGGGGAAAGGACAGTGAGAAAATGTAGAGGGTCACAGTGAATATATGCAGTGAGAGCAGTAAGAGAAAAAAAAAATTGGAGAACATCCTAGAGACGAGAATAAGTAGAAAATGAATTGAGTGTGAGTAGCTTGATAAGAAAAGAATTGGAGGAAGAAGAGCACCATAGAGGTGGAGTGAAAGCTGAGGACAAAAACAATTAAAGCATACCTTTCAGGCCATGATCCACTTCCTCACACACACCTTCCTTCTTAGTCAATGCAGAAGCTAGGGATAGATGAGTGGTTGATGAGAGCAGTACAAACTATGTACAAGGATGCTATCAGTAAAGTGAAGGTTGGCAATTACTCTAGCAATGAATTTAGTGTACAAGTAGGAGTTCACCAAGGATCAGCTCTCAGCCCCCTCTTGTCTATCATAGTCCTCCAACCCATAAAAGAGGAACTGAAGACTAGTTGCCCTTGGAGCTCCTCTATGCTGATGACCTTGTTCTTATAGCTGAATCTCTACCCGAACTAGAGAGAAAATTTCAGGTGTGGAAGCAAGGTTTGGAATCTATGGGTATTAGAGTTAATTTAGCCAAGGCCAAAGTCCTATTATGTCAGAAAATGGACAAATCTCAAACCCCTTCAGGGAGATGACTCTGTTTGATATGCAGGAAAGATTTTGGTAGAAATGCCATACAGTATACCCAGTGCAAGTTATGGACACATGAGGTGCAGTGGTATCAAGGGAAGGTAAACAAAAAAAGTAGTCTTTGTGTGTGGCAGATGTTACAATAAACACTAAGAATGCACCGAGAACAGACTTCCTCAAATGTCTAGTGTGTAAATGTAATGTTTTTAGTTGTGGTCGAGGGTTACCAATTGTAATGGCTAGTTCTTCGTTGAAGTTGAGGGTCACCAATTTGTAACGGTTGTTAAGTGTTGGTTGGTTGCCAATATGTAAGATGGAGGAAGAAAGTGATTGAAGTTGTAAAGAGATATTTATTTACTGTTACTTTGTATATATCCAAAACCACAACGGGTTGGTATATATAATTAGTAAATGGAAAAGCATGTGAGGTAAAAAGAGTTCATTTCAGCTGGTATGTGTGTACACAATCTCATAGTAGTATATATAGAGAGATATGCTAATGTTACAGAGGAAAGAAAGTGAGTTTGTGAAAGTTATAGAGTTGAGGGAGGTTGTGTCTCATAGTTGGCTGGTTGTAACCTTCTTTCTCCTTCTGGCCATTTGTCTTCAGTGGCTGCCTTCTTGTGACTATGACTCTAGTTGTCCGTTCACTAACTAATTTTGCCTTGCCAAATTCTAGCATTTATAACTAGCCAAAACTATTTAGAAAGATGAACATATTGTTGAGAACAATAGATTTCGTTGGCGGTCTGTTATCTCTATTTGAGCTTTTGGTGGACTAGAAGAGGTTAGAAGGGTCAAGTGGCAAAGACATTATTCTGCTTAGCAAAGGTATCTGGCAAATGTAACTGCTGTCACTCATAGAAAAACTATTGTTTTACCGTGAGAAAAGTGCTGTTGAACTATTAATTGAAATTTGGCTATTGAGGATCGAATCCACACTATGCCTGCATGAAGCCACAAGTGGGATCCTTAGAAGTAGTAGATAGCTTCCATTACCTAAGTAATCAAGTTAGCAGTGGTGGAGGAAGTTCTGAAAGAGTAGTTGATAGAATAAGTACAGGCTGCACAAACTTCAGAGAATTACTACCTTTGTTGGCAACAAAGGGCCTCTCCCTAAGAGTGAAAGGTAGATTATATGATGCCTGTGTATGTACAGCCTAGCTACATGACAATGAAATATGGGCTATGACTACAGAGGAGATGTGATGGCTTGAAAGAAATTAAGCTAGTATGTTCCACTGGATGGGCAATGTCAGTGTGCATGTATGGCAGAGTGTAAATAATTTAAGAGAAAAATTGGGTATAAGAGGCATCAGTTGTAGTGTAAGACGCCGAAGTTCTGCAAAGGAAGAGAAGGGACCCGCCGGCGTGAAAGTAGGGGAGGAAGTTTGGGTCAAGCCGCCGAAGGCACGCTGCACATCACAATGGGGCAGGGGAACAGTGACAGCGGTCAATTCCAGAAACAATGTCTCTGTGGATGGAATGCCGCGTCATGTGCTGGATCTGCGCAGGATTGCCACTTCGTCGGATGAAGAGTGCGATGGAAACGAGCCACCTAGCTTGAGAAGATCTCGACGTGTAGGGCGCCCGCCCGGTTGGATGGCGGACTTCGAATTGGAGTAGGGGTGAACGTGATCTTTAAGATCAGGGTGGCGTGTGGTATGACGTCAGTGTCTGGGGAGGCTGACCGGAAGGGCGAGTTGACCGGAAGGGGAAACAGGGCAGAGGGAGCCTCGATCGGCATTCGTGCCCTTTTCGAACGGGGCTGCAGTCAGGACAAGACGTGTTAAGCGACGGTCTAGGTTTGGGAAGGTTTGGGAGAAGCAGCTACTATACCTGGTGTACTTTGGGTCGGGGCAAGCTTCAAGGATCGGATACCGCAAGACGGACTCGCAGTCGAGGAAAGGAAAACCGAGGTAAGGCGATTACATCTACTCGTACGCACACACCACAGTGTTCAAGAGAGAAGACTATGCTGGTATGGCCATGTGATGTTTATGGATGAGGATAGCTGCATAAAGAAGTGCTGATCTCTAATTGTGGAGGGACCCTCTGGAAGGGAAAGACCTGGGAAGAAGTAGTGAGAAAAGATTTTCAGATGTTGGGTTTCACAGAGGAGATGACAAGGAAATGCAACACCTGGCAGTTTGTTGTGCTTGAGAAGATACATCAAACTAAGTAAAACTGTAGCTGTCCATATGTACAGGTATGTCCTCCATGTTCCTCTCTCAGCCGAGAGGTCCTTCCCTTGAGGGCTTGTGAGAACTGGTGTCATACAGAAAGCATTCGTGCTGGTGCCACATAAAAGCCTCCCATTCCGTGCAAAGTAAATGCACCTGTGCCAGTGTCATACAGAAATGTCCATGCTGGGGGCAATATAAAACTGCCCATTCAAGTGCCATGTAAAAAGCACTCAGCACACTTTGTAAAGTGGTTGGTGTTAGAAAGGGCAATCGGCCGTAGAAACCATGCTGAAATAATAGACAAATGGAACCTGGAAAGCTCCCCAGGTGGCTAGTTCCTGTCAAACCGTCCAACCCATGCCAGTATGGAAAGTGGCCATTAAGTGATGATGATGTTATTAAGTATATATGAATATAAGTACAAATACATATATATTTTTTTCTAGCATATTTTTCCTGGCTTAAGGATTCTTAGACGGTTATATATATATATATATATATATATATATATGTGTGTGTGTGTGTGTATGTATATGAGTATATATATATATTCATATATGTATGTGTGTATCTATGTATATGAGTATATATATATATATATATATATATATATATATATATATATATTCATATATGTATGTGTGTGTGTATCTATGTATGAGTATATATATATATATATATATATATATGTGTGTGTGTGTGTGTGTGTGTGTGTGTGTGTGTATATATATCTGTATTTTCCTGATTCTTGGACGGTTATATATATATATATATATATATATGCATATGTATACGGGAGATGGGTCTCAATATACTCTCGACAAGAAATTATAAATTCGTCAGCTAATAATAAATAACTAGCATCTATGATAAACTGTCTTTAGCTTTTTTTATTTTGAACTGTCAATTCCTTCCATCTCTCCCTTCTTACTGTTTGCCTTGACTGTAGTTTAACAACACGATGACGGTGGGATAACGTTTTTCTCATTAAATCTCATATACGTTGGCATGTCGTGCCAATATCCTCTCTACCACTGTCACTTCAATACGTCACAACCACTTCGAAAAATCGCTGTTTTCTGAAAGCGACTGAGTTAATGTTTGGCTAATTACATTGTATTTTAAATTTCTTCCTTCTAGTTCTGAGATGAGAAGGAGAATCAACAAACAAACGTTGTATAATGATAAGACTTGCTGAACACTGAACAGATGTCGGAAAGTGTTGAAGAGAAAACAAGAAATGTGGCCGATAACTTCCGGTATCTGCCATCTTCTCGGTTAGGAAAATAATAGGAGAGTCGCTCGAAGCAAAATAGAAGTAGCAGCTTGGATATTTGAGCGTAAAAGAGAAGCAGTAGAAGAGACGTTTGAGAGATGAGGTGAGACTTCATCAATCGAAGAAAGCTGCACAAGTGAACGTATTCTCTTTACACGGGGTGAAAGTATTTTCTTAATAGGAGACAGAATATGGCTGGCAACGGACTACACATGTCATATGGAAATGATAAACCTCCATCCTCGACCGGCAGTGGCGAAGCTGACATAGCTAATGATCCTGCCAGTAGTGGATTCTTTACGAACGATTTTAAAAAGTAAGTTTTTTTTAAGTATTATATACCATAATTTGATATCATTCTTTTACATTTTACTCGATTATAAGGTGCCATGTTTTGTCGTGGTGACAAGGGAAAAAAATGGGAGGGTCGGCCAGAACTGATGTTCCTTATTCTTATGGCTGTAAGCTTAATTTAATAAGTTGGATAAGAAAATAAATTTTGTTATGAAAATCGCATGAACAATGTTTGTGTTAGCTTCCAATATAATGATACCCGAAGTAGATATGGAAGTTATGAAGTATTATCCCCATAAAGCCTGTTCTGTATCCTTTTTGCCACCTGATGGCTTTAGAAGTCTGCTAAACTGTAAACAATGAATTTCAATAGTACTTAGTGTGTGTATATATATATATATATATATATATATATATATATATATATATATATATATATATATATATATATAGAGAGAGAGAGAGAGAGAGAGAGAGAGAGAGAGAGAGAGAGAGAGAGAGAGAGAGAGAGGATGGGTGTTTCTTTTTTATGTATAGTAACATATAAAAAATTAAAACATTAATTAAAGGGTTACACATTTATTTTTACAGGGAAAAGGTTCACAGTGACTTTCAAGTTTCGACTTTTCGCCAGTCTAACGAAGGTAACGGAGCAAAGCCTTCGAAGTCACTGTCAACATTTTTCCGTGTGTATATCCGTATTCCCCCCCCCCTCATAATTAAAAAAAAAATTTTTAAGAGAACATTTTTCTTCTTTGAGTTCACAAGACATAATTCCACAGTATTTTTGTGTCATAAAATTGATTTTATGACACAAACCTATAAAACTGACATCTCCAGTTTTAAATGAACCGAAGAAAAAATTAAACATAATGTTTAAATATTCCAAGCTGTAACCGTATCTCTCTCTCCAAATCTAAACTATTGGTGTCACTAAATATCATGAATTGTGACTTTATTGATTTCCTATACAGGAACATGATATCAGATTGCAAAGAAATGGGAAAATGACGCCTATACCTTTTTCAAAGTGATTAAGGATGGAAGTGAAATGGCTACAGTTGGGAATCGAAACCAAATTGTCCTCAGCTTAAAGGCTTTACATTCCACTAGTTTCCCTAATAGCCATATGTATTGAAATTAGTTCTTTGGAATGACTATAAAAAAAGAAGAAAAAAACTTTGTTGAATTGATATTAGTCCGGTTTATTTCTTAAATTGGGGAAACATATTGTGGCATTATAACCAACAGTATTCGTTCAATCAATAGAAATCGATTTGATTGGCAATGTTTTTTTTCTCGATTAGGGTCGAATTAAATGGGTATCAGCTGTTATCAGTGTATTAACTATATATGTTACTAATTTCCTGGCAATACTTTGCGATCACCTAACAGTGCCTCTATTTTTACATATGCTTGAGTTATTATAAAGAAATGAAATATTTAATTGATGCGTAAACTACAACAACAATAATGCAATTTATGTGTGCATATGTTGTACACATACAGATCTAATTCTCAACATATACATCACATAAACAGTTATGACTGAATCACTCCTGTCTAAGTAGCTCTTACATCGTCCCATATCTCTTTCTTCTCAACTCTTTTACTCACCTTCTTTCTATTTCACGTTTTAACTATCCCCTCCATTTGTTTGTAATCTGTAAACCCCCCCCCCCCCCCCCGAACCGAATATTTCGATTCAGTTTCGATTCTGGGTTGAAACTAGTTATGCCTCCTAACACCCTTCAAAGATTGCTCCCATTTCCTTCAAGTGATGAATCTGACACCGTGTTCTTGTATAAAAACTAATACCTAGCACCAGTGGAGTAATGGTAATTTGCTGACAGTCCAAATTTGTAGCCTAATTTTGATTTCTGGTTGAGATGTCTTAGATAGTTAATATTGGGGTAACCTTGACTGTCACACAATATCTCAGCCCTTGAATTTACGTAAGAAACTAATATTAACCTCCTTCCCTATAAGTACAGATTGGATAATGTAGCTGTAGATATATATGAAAACACAAGATGGTCGCAGCTCGTATGCTTTTCATCATTTTCTCTATTAGGACTGGCGAATCCTAATAACGTTGCAACTTAGGTTTGTTTATCATTTATTGAATAGATATACTCATACCCTGCGACATAGTTTGCACTTAGGTTCAAATGTTTCTCTTATGTTTATAATCTACAGTTCATAAAGGAAATAATAAACTGTGTGATATACTCCTTTGATGAGGTAGTGGAGATCTAAATTTCAGCAATGGGAAAGAAAATTGTGTGTAAATGAAATGAAAATTGAACTGGGGATTGAAACTGCACTGTGGAGATGCTGCTTACAAAATTGTTTTGGTTGAGATATGAGGCTGGGCTGAAAAGTTAATAGGCTGATTATGAAGGAGTGATGCTAGAGCTGTGATATGTTGCATGCATTAATTTTAACTCTTATGAAAAACTGCATTATTTCTCTCCAGATAAACTGACATTTGACTCTTCAAAGAAAACTTCTTAAGTAACTAGTAGCAACTTCTCTTGAAAATGGACAAAATTTGGCATCGTGGTGTTATCAAGTACCTGCAGAAATAGGGTTTTGCCCACAAAGGCATTCATGTTAACATGGTTGCTACATTAGTGGATAATGCACCAGATTTATCAACAGTGCAAAAGTGAGCAACTGAATTTAGGAAGTGAAGGGAGAGTCTTGGAGATGACACAAAGTCTGGACTCCTGCAACTACCACTTCTGAGGAAAACATTGTGTTCATCACACGGTAATGGCTGACAGGTGATTGACTATAAATCAAATAGCCAATGCTATTAGCATGTCCTGTGGGAGAGTTGAGAGTTGATGAACTTGGCATGATGAAGGTTTGTGCTTGGTAGGTGCCATGTCTTCTGACACCTGATCAAAAGCACACCAGGGTTATCACATCATGGGAAAATCTGACATTATTTCATGTATATTTAGTTGGTTTCTTTAAACTTTTCCCAACTCAGAATGAGTGTTGGCTTCATCACTTTGAGCCAGAGACAAAGAGACAATCCATACCTACTTCAAAGAAGGCCAAGGTTGTTTCATCTGCAGGGAAGGTGATGACCTCAGTTTTTGGGATGCAAAAAAAATAGTGTTTATTGACCATCTTCAAAAGGGCCACACCATCAATTGAGAGTACTGTACTAACTTGTTGAAGCAGTTATGAAGGATTATCAGGAACAGACGCTTAGGAAAACTGACAAAAAGGGCCTTGTTTCATCAGGACAGTGCACCAGCACACAAGTCCTTAGTTTGGCTGCAGTGTGTGACTGTAGCTTTGAACTGGTTGATCACCCTTCCTAATCTTCTGATTAGGCCCCATCTGACTATTAACTATTCCCCAATATAAAAAAAACAAACACTTGATTGTGAACCAGTATTGCAGTGATGATGACATCATGTCTGTTCTGGATAACTTTTTATAACAAACGGGATGAAAGCTTCTTCACCAGTGGAATCCAAGCATTGCAACACTGATGGAAGAAGTGTGTAGTCTGCAAGGGGGATTATGTTGAAAAATAAGCCTCATTTGGTTACAATCCATGGGAGTATCTTGGTCAGCCTGTGAACTTTTCAGCCAACTCTCATCTGCTGGAAATGAGGATTCTGCAAAGTGGGTAGAGATTTGTGATGGATGAAGAGGGTTCACTGCACTATAGGAAGGGGTATGTTGCCAGTTGTGCAATGCACAATGGCATCCTTCATGGTTCAGTTGATGGGCATGCACAAGTTGCAATGCTGAGTAAAAGCCATTCAGGTGACAGTAGATTTTCCTCCAAGTATTCTAGGTTGTATTTTTGCCTGAAGTATTGCAATGCAGTTATTAGTGGACAATATGAGGAACTTGGGACTGTGAATAATTCATGACTAAAAGGCTGTTTCTGATGGGTCAAAGGTGCTGCCAGGGTAGTTAGCATAGGACTAGCAAAGTTCTAAACAGTCAACTGACTTGAAGTATTATAGTGTCTGAGTTGTAGCAAGGTGCTTTATGTATGTGTGTTGAGTAGTCTTGATAATAAGTTGGGTGACCTGATAGGTGCAAAGATAGTGATGGTTTGGTAGAGGTTGGGTTTAGAGGTGAGAAAGAAATCCAGGATGTTTGGTGTGTCTGTGTGTTGACTATAGATGCAAGTAGGTGATGAAACTAGTTGATGTAGAGATTTGAAGATTATAAAAGATTCAGTTTCTGCACAGGTAGCATCAATATGAGGAAAGTGTGAGAGCCTCAAGGAATCATGAGGTTACAATAATACCCTTCCAGGAAACTGATCTGAGTACTTGCAGCAGAGTGAAGTTTGCTTAAGGCACACAATAATGTCTTGCAATCCATTTAACTTACAGTCTCTTTTTCTATAATTAGTTTGGATTTTTTTTTGTTTTTGTTTAGTCAGTTGATAAGAGCAGTGTCTGTGACCATTGCAGTTCCCCAGGAGCTGGTGAGATTGATATGTTCAGTACTCAGTTTGAACATCTGTAAAGTGACGTCTGTAGATAAAGCATATGCAAGGAGGGAAATCCTGAGGATTGACATTTAGGAAGTAAAGATTTTGAGATAATGATCAGTGTGAAATGTAGATGGCAAAAAAGTATGTGATGAAATAGATGAACCTGGGTAGAAGTAGCAGGAAGCCAGGAGAGTTAAGTTTATAATCAAAGAGAATCATTATTTCTTGACTTTATATAATCTTCCAAAGAGGTAAAATTGTCACAAATAATCGTGCAAGGGCTAGATATTCTAGTGGCAGTTAGTTCTGTGTTTTAGAATACACAATTCAGATTTAACCAGGTTTGACTATCCCTATCTCTTATTCGACTAAAATTAATAAAGCCAATACCAGTATACAGTTAGATTAGCTCAATCAACTGAATAAAGTAATTTCTAACCCACAATTTGCAATTCATGGTTATAAACCAATAAAGGAGCCTCGACCTGCTAGCCAACCCTTAAATCACACCTTTAGAGTTTTTTGACAACTACGTTTCTGTCCCACACCATCAGTGTCATAGATACCACATTTCATGCTACTACTTCAAAAAAACTACCTACAGAACAAAGGCCACACTTATCAGCAGAACTTACATCTAAAACCACATTAGACAATATAGTCTTAGAAATAAAAGAAAAACAAACGGTCACTTCTTGAATGCATTTGATCACAGGTCTGCTTTGTCAGGGCTGACCTGTAGCAAAACAACATTAACTCATAATAAATATATACCAACTTGTGCAGATCAACCTTGATCTATCACCTTGTCATTTTCTAATCTGTAGTATCACTATTTCATTTTGAAAATTAACTCTTATATATTTGTATGTGTGTGTATATGCAGCATGCATGTGTGTTTATGCACACAGACAGACATGTACACAGCTACTCATTTATGAAAGAAATGCATTCTTGATTCACTGATTTGAAAACGTATTGCTTTCAACTCTCTTATTCCAGACATGAAGATCTCAAAGCTATGCTGGATGGCAACAAAGATAACCTGAAGTTGGAGGCAATGAAGCGTATTATAGGGGTATGATGAAGAGATTTTTTTGCCTTTAAACTTATCAGAACTGTAATTTTAGCTGTCATATCTTTCTATATCATTCATTTTAAAAGACTGTTTAGGATTGGTTGGCTAATTAATACAAGTGCTCAAGTGACCAGGCTATTTTGTGTTTAACAAAATACGCTACAGTGATTCATCAAAATTAAATGGCTTTCTGTCTCTTTGTTCACCATTATATTTAGTATGAAATGCTTACTGGGAATATACACAATATATTATTATTGCCTTTGGAAAAGAACCTTCGTATCTCAGCTAGCCATAGCTCTTAAAAAGTCTGTTACCATCAAATAGTAAATATTTATTTTAGTACAATATTTTCAAGACAATAAATTAACTGAATTTAGAATCAAAAGTCAAAAACTCATTCTGCATGATAAATACAAGTTGCAGGGAAAAAAAGAACTGTATATATATTTCTTACTTTCTTTTGCTTTTCTTTTTTTTTTTTCAGTAAATTTCATATTTTGATTACTTATTACAATATTACATGTTGTGGTCACATTTTTGTAGGATCTGTTATTATTGTCCTATTGTAACAGAAATTTATTGACATCTTTCACTGCTTTAATGTGTTAATTAGATCAGTTCCATTACCAAGGCGTAATTATTATAATGAGACACATCACTCAACTCTTAATGAATTAAGAGTGATAAATTAGCAGAATCTTTAACTGATTGGAGTCCTTCATTCTCTGCCAAAAAGTGGTAGTCATGGTTCTAGGACAGCATTCTTCATCTTATGTCATCTGGTATTCTGCAGGGATCTCTTTTTGGTCCCCTTTTGTTTGTTGCATACATTAATGACATAGATGCCAACTTAAAGAATGCCATAGTGCTGAAATATGCAGATGACATCAAGCTGTACCTTGAGATAAAAAGGACAAATCCTGAACACTATAGATCTTACCTGCAATCGGACCTGGACACAATGCAGCAATGGATCACAAACTAGCAACTCAAGCTGTCTGTGGACAAGCGTACCACCATGCATTTTGGGAGGAAAAAACCAGTGTCCACATACTGCCTCCACAACACTAATATCAAGAAGTCTTGTGAACTTGAGCTGTGCATTACAGTCAGCAGCGATTTGCGCCAGACAAAGCACATCTCTAAAATTGTCAAGAAGGCCAAGGGTGTCTTGGCATCATTCAGCAAGACCTTTGTCAACTGCTCTCTAATTATCTATTTGAGGCTGTATGTGGCTATGGTGCAGCTACATTTGGTATTTGCATCACCAGTCTGGAACCCCTATTTTGCTCAGAACATTGACCTGGAAACTGTTCAGAGACGTGCAACCAAGTGAATTCCCTTCATCAGGCATCTACCTTACCCTGAATACCTTGCTTCCCTGGGTATGGATATATTGCAGCTCCGACATCTGACAACTGACTTGGTAAACACCCACAAAATTATTAACCATTGTGCCAACAACAACCTTGAGCACCTTTTTGAATTCCATGTGTTTGACACACATGGGCATGCCTACAAAGTCAGAAAACAGCACAGCTCCTATGACTTTTGGAAACAGATTTTCACACTCTGAAGCATGGAACAAACTACCTGCATCAAGCTGCCGAGACATTGCATCCTTTAAAACCTTCATGCTTCCTGAAATTCGCCAACACTACACCTGATATCCCCCACTCCATACGCATGCATACATGTATATCATGATTCATATACTGTTCACTTTCCTGACATTTGTACATAATTCTGTGTACTATACAGGCACCTTTGATAAGTTATAGTGTGTGTATGTCTGTATTTGCGTGTCTGTGTTTGTCCCCCCCACCCATCATCTCCTGACAACTGATGTTGGCATGTTTATGTCCCCGTAACTTAGCGGTTTGGCAAAGAGACTGATAGAATAAGTACTGGGCTTACAAAGAATAAGTCCTGGGGTTGATTTGTTCAACTAAAGGTGGAGCTCCAGCATGGCTGCAGTTAAGTGACTGAAACAAGTAAAGGAGAAAAGAGTAATTAAGGATTTCTTACATAGGAACAAAGCCACAAATTTCTGCAGGAGTGTTGATTAAATTGACTGTATGTTAGTGATTGTACATATCTTATCAATCTTTAGGAGCAAAAGGCAAAGTTGGCTCCAATAAGATTTGAATGCAGAATGTAAAGAATCTACTAAATACTGCACAGTGTTCTGTGCTTTCTCCATAATATACTTATTCTGCTTCAGAATAATGCTTACACATGATCTGCCTGAGATTAATTCAATCATGAAGTGAGAAGGTCATTTCAAACTCTCAAGACCATGTTAGTGAGGATATTATGGGATAACTAGTTTATTCTTATCATTAAATCTATGTACTCTCTTGTAAAATGAGAAGTCTTCATAGATAAGAGTTGCAGTTATTTATTTTATCTATAGCTGTGTCATTGATTTTATCTTTACTTCATTTATTTTCTCTAAAAGGGAAAATTACTTCCCCATACTGGCATTGTTTGACCTAGTTTATATATTTAATGTAATGTGGAGGCGCAATGGCTCAGTGGTTAGGGCAGCGGACTCGTGGTCATAGGATCGCGGTTTCGATTCCCAGACTGTGCGTTGTGAGTGCTTATTGAGTGAAAACACCTGAAGCTCCACGAGGCTCCGGCAGGGGATGGTGGCGAACCCTGCTGTACTCTTTCACCACAACTTTCTCTCACTTTTACTTCCCGTTTCTGTTGTACCTGTAATTTAAAGGGTCAGCCTTGTCACACTGTGTCATGCTGAATATCCCCGAGAACTACGGTAAGGGTACACATGTCTGTGGAGTGCTCAGCCACTTGCACGTTAATTTCACGAGCAGGCTGTTCCGTTGATTGGATCAACTGGAACCCTTGACGTCATAAGCGACGGAGTGCCAACAAAATTTAATGTAATACAATGTGGGAAAATAAAGGCTAAGAGAAGTTTAGAAATAATTATATTTGTGAAATCATTGATTTGGTCAGTTTAGGCATTTGATAACTCTCATTTGCATAACTTCTTTATTTTCTGGCATAAAAAGTAAGTTTTTTTTTCCACTCTGCAAGACTTATCTATAATTAGAACTGGGGGTTGAAGTGGAATTAATGCATATTAGATACTAGAGATGTGGTACATTGGAATCCAAAGACCCAGTGGTCAGTTTTGCAATAGTACTAATAATAAATAGCAATCTTTGGTTGTAATTCTGTAGATGTTAAAAATATTTCTACATTACATGTGCTATTGTTGCTGCTTTAATATTAGTTTCATTTTCTCTGCATAAGGTTAATTTTTGTAGAAGTGAGTCATAGCCAATAAAGTGTAGCTATTTTTGGGGGCTCTTATTAATTACTGAGATGAAAGGTTAAACAATGAAATAAGTTAATTTACCTCTTAATTGGAGAAAGAAAACAAAAACCTAGTTGTAACTGATGGAAGTTTATGTTGACTCAGATGATCAGCTATATTGTCAACACTTAGTATAAAATCAGTATTCTGACACTCTTACTTTATCTGCTCATACCATATCTCAGGATATATATTACACAGTTGATCATTGTATTGAGGTAAATCCATTTTATTTCAGATGGTTGCCAAAGGAAAAGATGCTTCAGATTTGTTCCCAGCTGTTGTCAAAAATGTGGTGTCAAAAAATCTTGAGGTGAGTTAAAAAGAACATATATGTTTTTTATAAATGTGTGTATATAATAAACTGTCCTTGGAATTAACATTAAATTGATGAATATTTATTTAAATTACCATTCAATACTTACTTTATATCAACACCAGAAAATAGTAGACTGTATCACAAAGTTTTGTAAAATTTTTTTGTATAATATTTTAAAGAAAATTGAATTCTGACAGTTTGCTATTAAAAGAATAACATGTAATTCTTAAACATACTATTGACAAAAATGGAACATGTAAGTGAAATGTGGACTCTGCATGGTGCAGAGTTCACATTTCACTACTTGCTAAGGCATACAACTTTGAATAAGCCTCTTAAGTTCTCATGCATGGGAGAACCTTACTAGTGTTATTAGTACAGTGAAATACTCTGTCCATTGTGTAAAACAGATACATCAACAAAGTTGGACTGTTTTTTTTTTTTTTGTTTTTTTTTTTTGCTGTTCTGTGTGCTAGATGATGCAGCCCACAACCAGTGACAAATGATGATGAATTTGAAATATTTCATATTTTCCTTTCATCTTTTCTAGAATCTGTAAGCAGCATCCTTACATAAAGTAGAATGTATATATTATACCAAATTCTTTACTTTTAATGCCTTGTATTCTTTCTCTTGAGATACTTTACCAGGCATTATATGCTATCCTTTTATTGTTGTTTAGCTCCTGATCAGCTCTGATTGAGCTGATGTATGAACAAAAGCTTTTAGCCATGACCATCCCTTAAAATTTTTTTTTTATCTCACACTACGAGCGAGATCGTTGCCAGTGCCCCTGGACTGGCTCTTGTGCGGGTGGCACATAAAAGACACCATTTCGAGCGTGGCCGTTTTCGTGCGGGTGACACGTAAAAGCACCCACTACACTCTCTGAGTGGTTGGCGTTAGGAAGGGCATCCAGCTGTAGAAACTCTGCCAAACTAGATTGGAGCCTGGTGTAGCCATCCGGTTGCACCAGTCCTCAGTCAAATCGTCCAACCCATGCTAGCATGGAAAGCAGACGTTAAACGATGATGATGATGACTACATTATTCAACATGCCCTTCTTTTTTTTTTTAAAAGAGAGCAGTGTTATGTGATGGAGATTCAACTACTA
The DNA here is from genome assembly GCF_046866305.1 of Octopus bimaculoides. Classification (NCBI taxonomy): domain Eukaryota; kingdom Metazoa; phylum Mollusca; class Cephalopoda; order Octopoda; family Octopodidae; genus Octopus; species Octopus bimaculoides. Next base: position 98,002,623 of record NC_142929.1, read on the forward strand.
TTTCTAGTGGGTCAATTAGCTATGTAGAGCAGTCATAAGTAAAGTGCAGCCAACAGGACTTTCTGAATGCCAGAGCTAATGAAAAATTACCATGAATTTATTTAGTAGTGTGGTTTGCCTGGTGATGAGCCATTTCTCATGCAGCCTACTTCTTGAAAAAGGTTGCCCATGCCTAATGTAGAGGATTCCATATTGGTTTACAATATTTTATTATAAGGAACTCCTTTGGAATATTTTTCCCATGTGTTCTCATTCTAACTTTTAACTTTTCTAGTATCAATATTCTGGTACACCCACCCACCACCATCACTGCAAGTTAGGATTAAAAACCTTTCTCTAAACATTTTCGTTCAAATTTTAGCAATCTAGAACCTACATGTTTTTCTAACTAACCACATCTTTTAAGATGAAGATAAAGAAAAGTCAAAAGATTTAGCTCTAGTTATTTTAGTTCACCTATTAACTACAGTTCAGTGATTACTTTGGATTAATTGTCAATTATTGTATAATGGCTATGCAGTTAAATTGCTCAACAATTGACTGTATGTTGTACCCCCAGTCAAAATAATTTAGTCACTGACTTGCATTTCAGTATAAATCAGTTTACTTCAGCTTACCTAAATGACTAGAGTTTCCACTTCTACTTTATAGGTGATTAGTTAATAACAACAGGCTTGCTTAAATTATTTCATTTATGCTTATAAATAAACATATATGAAATAGTAAAATTACATCTTCTGTTGCTTCCAAGACAATCATAACTCTTAATAGTAGAAGGATTTTTGGAAAAGATTATTTGTGAAGAAGGAAAAAAAATTGATGGCAATTAATTTGGAAATTTATTTTTAGAATGAGAAATAAAACATAAGAAGGAAATTACAAGGGGATCATCACTAGTGTTGGTGCCATGAAAAATGCTCCTGGTACTCTGTAAAATGGTTGGCATTAGGAAAGGACATTCAGCTGTAGAAAGCATGCAAAACTAGACATTGGAGCATGATACAGTCCTCTGACTCATCAGGTCCTTTTAAACTATCCAGCCCATGCCAGCATGGAAGCTGGGTGTTAAATGATGATGATCACACATTCTTCATTTAGCTAAGACTGGCTGTGAAGGTTGCCTTTCACCTTGAGAACTAAATTGTGCTTCAGTCCTGTGCTAAGTCCCATGCTACTAGTCCCATGCCAAGCATAAATCCATCCTCCACTGTCAGTTATGTAATATCAGCCACCCATCTATGTGCGCATATATGCACTACACATGCACACACACCTATAATTACTTCAAATGATTTAAACTTTTACATTTTTGACTGACTTCCAGTCATTCTCCAAGTTCTACTCTTAGTCCAGTAACTGTAATTTAAAAAGCTTTACATTGCTTTTTCTCTGAAAAGTATGTTGGAGATTATTTCTAAATACATTGTCTACAATATATAATAAGAATTTGCAAATTATTAGTATTATATATAATATTACTTTTATTAGTTTTTCATACAATAACGCAAAAGTGCTCAGTATGTATCTATGTTAGAAATATGTAGTGTCTGTTATAATTTGACAGCTATGGCCAGTTGTGAAGTTGATTGTGCAAAATCCTTAATTATGTTTAAACTAATCCTACTTACTCACAAACAATTACACACACACACACTCACACCATCATCATCATGTTGCATTTGTTTTTCTATGCTGGCTTGGGTTAGATGGGCTGTCACAATTTATGTTATTGTGCACATATAGCAACAGAGAAAAACCAGTCAACCTTGTGATTGTGTATGTCTTACAGTACTAGAGAGAGAGAGAGAGAGAGAGTCCCTTCTATCATGTCATAGTTCATAGCTGAAGTTATTTCTTCTTAGATGGATAACATCCAATGGAGCTTGCAGAGTCCATATCTTGCTCTTATGTTCTATTTTGTCAAGTTTTCTATTTGTGGATTGGATTTAGCTATCAAGAAGTTCGCAGTGGCAGAATAAGTCTGCTGGGTACAAAGGTTGCTTTGTTCTGTAGGTAAATGAGGCTAAAGAGTTTTTTTTATAGTGGTAGCCTAAAAATGACATTGTATCCATAGCACTATGTAAATTGAGAGAGGAGGGGGAGAAGCTTAATTACCAAATAGGCTCAACCAAATAATAGAAAATATTTGTGGGTTTGGGGGTGGGGTGGGGTAGGAGTGAGAGTATCCCTTCAAAAAATAAATAGCTTGTACATTAAAACAAGCTGAAATCTTTGTGTAATTTTCATACAATGAAAAACTTGCAGAAAGCTTCAGACTATATTTATAATCATAGCACATGACAGCAGTTTACACTTTGCTAATTAATTACTAGCTTCATGTGCTTATTCTTCTACATCTTCACATCTGGCATGATATGTTTAGGCGAGGAAGCAGTTGTCACATGGTATCAGTGACAATTGAGTGACGATGAATTTCTATGGTATGCATGACATTTTTATCTTTTTCATCAGAAGAGTCAAATGAGTAAAAATGAATGAATAAATAAATAAAATTTTGTTCTAATGTTACAATAGTTAGCAGTGTGGAAAGAGATACTCTTCGAGATTTGAAGAGATATATATATATAGGCGCGGGAGTGGGACCAACCACAAGGTTCTGGGTTCAGTCCCACTGCATGGCACCTTGGGCAAGTGTCTTTTACTATAGCCTCGGGCTGACCAAAGCCTTGTGAGTGGATTTGGTAGATGGAAACTGAAAGAAGCCCGTCGTATATATATATATATATATATATATATATGTATGTGTGTGTATATGTTTGTGTGTCTGTGTTTGTCCCCCCAACATCGCTTGACAACCGATGCTGGTGTTGTTTACGTCCCCGTAACTTAGCGGTTCGGCAAAAGAGTCCGATAGAATAAGTACTAGGCTTCCAAAGAATAAGTCCTGGGGTCGATTTGCTCGACTAAAGGCGGTGCTCCAGCATGGCTGCAGTCAAATGACTGAAACAAGTAAAAGAGTAAAGAGTATATATAAATATTTGTAACTGGTTTATACAACTAAGGGTATTATTGCCAATATAGAAAACAGAGCTAATAAACATACTGTTTTTTCATTAGTTTATGAGAAGGGAGGGGATTACTTTAGATATTTTTTTTTTTTTTTAAAGTTACTTGATGCAGAAGTAAAACTTAAATCTTACGATGTCTACAGTAGGGTGGAGGCGCAATGGCCCAGTGGTTAGGGCAGTGGACTCATGGTCGTAGGATCGCGGTTTCGATTCCCAGTGTTTATTGAGCGAAAACACCTAAAGCTCTACGAGGCTCTGGCAGGGGATAGTGGCAAACCCTGCTGTACCCGTTCACCACAACTTTCTCTCACTCTTTCTTCCTGTTTCTGTTGTGTCTATAATTCAAAGGGTCAACCTTGTCACACTGTATCACACTGAATATCCCCGAGAACTACGTTAAGGGTACACGTGTCTGTGGAGTGCTCAGCCACTTGCATGTTAATTTCACGAGCAAGCTGTTCCGTTGATCGGATCAACTGGAACCCTCGACATTGTAAGCGACAGAGTGCCAACAACTACAGTAGGAACAATACATGACGAGAGAAAATTCTGCCAAGTGTTCAGGAAGCTACTTTAACTGTCTGGACCTTATCTTTTCATAGTTCTAATGTAATGCTTAAAATAGAACAATTCTTGAGTGTATGGATCAAGGGTCAGAATTGACATAATGTACCAATAAATATGATGGTAATTAAAAAAAAAAAAAAGAGCCAAAAGTTTATATGATGATTTGCCAAAAAACGAAGGTGAAACTTATAATGAAAAATCCTATTTGGCTTGTGAAGACTGGTTTGAAAGGTTTAAGAAGTGCATAAATTTGCACAATACAAAAATGACTGTTGAAACTGCAAGTGCTGATACAGAGACAGCTACTAATTAACTTGGGAAATGTTGATGAGACTGCACTTTTGTTGAAGAGTATGCTTGCTAAATCTTTTATTTCTTGAGAAGAGTAATCACCATCAAGATTTAAAGCTTCTAAAAATCATCTGAAATATTCTTTTGAAAAAAAAATGCCACAGGTGATATTAAGTCAAAGCCCTTACATGTGTATCATTCTGAAAATCTAAGGGGTTTTAAGGGTTACACAAAGTTTAATCTACCTCTGATTTGGCATTCAAATAAAGAGGCATGGATGACTAAGAGCCTTTTCAAAGAGTGATTTGCAAACCTTTATTTTTTTTTTGTCCTTCAGTAGAAAGGTATGGTGCCAGACATAATATTTCCAACAAAACATTGCTTCTTTTAGACAATGCACCAAGCCACCCAGCAAACTTAGTCAACCTTTCTGATAACATGAGAATGTTATCAGAATACAACTTCTTTGTTCCAGCCTATGGATCAAAGTGTGATAGCTAACTTGAAGGCAAACAACTTAAGAAAACAATTGATAGTCAGATTTATAAAAGAAATTCAAGATAATGGATTCTGTGGATAATATAGGTGAGTCATAGGATGAAGTGAAACCTTCAATTTTGAATAGTGTTTGGAAAAATATATGGCCAGACTGTATTCATGACATTACAAGTTTTATTCAAGCAAGAATTTTACATTAAAGTCTTGCAAAGGATGTAAGATTTGAAGAAGTCCTAGATGATGATGTGATTGAGTTGCTAGAGTCCGAGAGAGAAAGTTGAGTTAATGAGGAGCTGATGCTGTTAGAAAAAGAACAAGCTGAGAATACAAATGGGACAATGGAAGTTCTTCCTACACCACTTAAATTGACTACTAAAATTGACAAAGGGCTGGTACTTATAGAAGTTCTGCAGGTTTTTGTTGATAATGACCCTAATCATGAATATAACATAAAAATTACAAGGGTTTACAATGACCTCAGTTCCTATGCTGAGTTGTGCAAAAGAGATGATGTGCCATAAACAACAAACAACCTTGGGCAAGATTTTCACCCCTCAAGCTAATATTCATGATAATGAACAATAAGATGGTAAATATTTCCCTCATCCTTCTAGTAACACTTATTCCAGCACCACCCCTCACATCTTTTGTGGTAAGAACATAATCTTACGATATTATAATTCTTATTGTTTCCCTAATTTATTCCTCTTGAAATGTTTTTGTGTTTTTATGTATCTATATTGTATTGTGTATGTTTAGAAATAATTATATTTGTTATAAAGGTGTTTGTGTTGCTTGTTCTTTGTCGTTTTCTTGTGCTTTTTTTTTTGAATATCTGTAGGAACACAATATCACTTGATAATATGAAAATCAATGGGAAAATTAATTTTATGAATGCATTACTTCCATAAAGTGAGGGATTCCTGTTCTCATGTATGCTTTGAAAAAGTAAAAAACAGAAGTTACAAATGAAAATAGATATTTCTTCAAATAAATCATACTAAATTTTGTTCATAAATATGTTTTTTTTTTCTCAAGGTGAAGAAACTTGTCTATGTGTATTTAACCCGTTATGCAGAAGAACAACAAGATCTGGCATTGTTGTCAATAAGTACGTTCCAAAGAGCCCTGAAGGTAAAAATTGAATTTTGTTGTCATTAGTATAGAGTCAATGCCCATAGCCTTTCAGTGATTTTCAAGACAAGAAGGAAGTGTTACTGAGTGAAGTTAGTGTAGCAAATTTTCAGTTTAAATTATTGGTTGCTTGAAGGATCATTGATTGGGATTGCAGTATTCCAGAGGGATGAATTTCTAGAAAGAATGATTGGAGAAAGTTAAGTATAGAATCTGGTTGATGAGACAACAGTGTGTGATTGGGTGAAGAAATGAGTTAGTTGGGTGGATGTAATTTATAAATTTAGCTTACCTGAAGTATATTTTACAGTTTATAGTTTTTTGAATTACAGTAATCCCTTGCCATTTTGTGGTTCACTTATCGCGGTTTATTAAGCTTATGATTCCTCTGTGATGTTGCTTTGCATTTATAATAAAATAAATATGTGCAAATTATAAAAAATAATAAAAACGATATACACAGTACAGTACTGTTTCTACTTTGTGGATTTTCACCTATCATGGGGTGTTTTTGAACGTAACATTCACGATAGTTGAGGGAATTTATCATTTTTAAAGTAATTTCTAATTTAAAGATGAATTTCTGTAAGTTGATGACTGTAGAGTCAGTTTAATAGGGATGGGTTTCAGAGGGTGATGTAGAGATGCAGGATTGAGTGAAGTGTTTGAAGGGTAAAACAGTGGGTACAATGGGAAGAACTGGAGTTGCACATAGCTTTACTGGTCCAAAGGTGCAAGATCCATTGTAGTAATGAAAGAATAGACAGAGAGAGGACATAGCATGTCAGAAGGGTTGTAGTTGAGTGCATTTGTGAAAGTTTGTTCATGAATTTGAACAAGTTAGCATTGTTGATAAACTCTTTTTCAGCTTGGGAGGGTTTGCAAGGTTATGAGGACTGTCCCTGCACTTCTGACTATCTTATAGAATGTAAAACAGCTAATATGATGGTTAGCATATGATTTAGTTGAGTAAATGTCTTCACACAAGTATGTATCTTATGTATCTTAACATGGCAGTGTGTAGGATATTTTGTACTGTTGACTTTAGCCTTCATAGAAGGGAAGAAAAACAATAACATTAAAATAAACATTGTACCAACCCTTACCTAAACATTTGATTTACGGTTGCTTAATGATGGCTTCTTTAATTTCAGGACCCTAACCAGCTAATCCGAGCCAGTGCTTTACGTGTCTTATCTAGTATCCGTGTTACAGTTATTGTTCCCATTATGATGTTAGCTATTAAAGAGGCTGTAATGGATATGTCACCTTATGTGCGCAAGACTGCAGCACATGCTATTCCTAAACTCTACAGGTGAGTAAGCAAGATTATTCATTTTTATTTGAAATAAAAGTTTTAAGTACAAAAAGCCTGATTGATAAACAAATAATGATCTTGTTAATGCTAATTAACTGAGTCACTGAAATTTCTTCTTAATTTTTAATATCTTTAAACTTTTTCTCTGTTATGTATTACAACCTCTACTCTGTTAACAGTTTGGATCCAGAACAGAAAGACCAACTGATTGAAGTTATTGAGAAACTCTTGGCTGATAAGACCACAGTGAGTTATTGGCTTTTATCTGATTCAGTATAAGTTTTATTGTTTCTGGTTCATTTACCAGCAGAGTGCATCTATATTTTATTTCACTGAATTTTGCATCTCCATTGATGAAGGACATCATGTATTGTTTTAAAAAAAAGATATTACTTTAGACATCATACTGTTTATTGATTAAATTTTTTTCATGTTATTGTTTCAGCTTGTTGCTGGAAGTGCTATTCAAGCCTTTGAGGAAGTTTGCCCAGAAAGGATAGACTTGATACACAAGAACTATCGAAAACTTTGTAATCTGCTGGTAGATGTTGAAGAATGGGGCCAGGTTGTCATCATCAACATGCTGACACGATATTGTCGGACACAGTTTACTAATCCAAATCAAACTGTAAGTATGATTTTTTTTTTTCTTTTTTTATCAAATTCATTTCAGTTTATTTTATTTTTGGCTATTATAAAGATTTCACAATTTTATAATTACCTTCATTATTTGTGCTTGCTAATTAGATAAATAGAATTCTAAACACAGATATCTGAGAGGAAAAGTTGAGTGTTACTGAAGTAGGTGCCTGTTTTATAATGTATGAATATCTTGTTTGCTATAACAATTAATTCCATACTAAGCAACCGCTGTAATATCTTAGCTCCTGAACAAATGCTTCTAATCAAAATAGCTTTGAAAATTCATTATTTTTATTAAGGTTGATATCAAGCTAGCTAAATGGTTCAAATATTTTTAGTAAACTTCTGGAATGGAATATAAGAAGCAGGAACTTTCATGCAAATCTTATAGGTGTAGGAGTGGGTGTGTGGTTAGTAGCTTGCTTACCAACCACATAGTTCCGGGTTCAGTCCCACTGCGTGGCATCTTGGGCAAGTGTCTTCTACTATAGCCTCGGGCCGACCAAAGCCTTGTGAGTGGATTTGGTAGACGGAAACTGAAAGAAGCCCATCGTATATATGTATATATATATGTATGTATGTGTATATCTTTGTGTGTCTGGGTTTGTCCCCTCAACATCACTTGACAACCGATGCTGGTGTGTTCACGTACCCGTAACTTAACAGTTCGGCAAAAGAGACCGATAGAATAAGTACTAGGCTTACAAAGAATAAGTCCTGGGGTCAATTTGCTCGACTAAAGGCGGTGCTCCAGCATGGCCACAGTCAAAAGACTGAAACGAGTAAAAGAGAGTAAAGAGTATGATAAAAATAGCTGATAAATTGTTAATAAGAAAGACAATAAGAGTATTCGTAAATGCATTTCTAAAAAATAAAAAAATAATTTGAAATATACAGAAACACTTTATTTCTTAATAACACTTAACTTGTTTTGCAATAGTTAATTTTGGACTAAAATCATCATTATCATTATCGTTTAACGTTCGCTTTCCATGCTGGCATGTGTTGGATGGTTTGACTGAGGGCTGATGAGCTAGAAGGCTGCACCAGGCTCCAATCTGATCTGGCATTGTTTCTACAGCTGGATGCCCTTCCGAATGCCAACAACTCTGAGTGTAGTAGGTGCTTTTATGTGCTACCGGCACAAGGGCCAGTCAGGAAGTACTGGCATCGGCCACGTTCAAACGGTGCTTTTTACGTGCCATCTGCACAGGAGCCAGTCCGGCAGCACTGACAACGACCATGGTAGAACAGCTGAGATTTACTTCTGTTCAATCAATATTTATCTAAAGAAATGCACTACTTTGTAATAATGAATTATTAAACATTCCTTTGTTAGAAGATATCATGTTTAGGAACTACATTTTACTTGAATAAATATTTTCTTGTCTGACCAGGAAACAAATGAAGAATCTGAACAGCATTTTTATGATGATTCTGATAAAGAAGAGGAAAAAGAAGATAGTAAATCTGTGAAGAAAGTGTACAGCATGGATTCAGATCACCGCCTGTTGCTACGGCAAACTAAGCCCTTGCTCAATAGTAGGAATGCTGCGGTGGGTTACTCTTTTAATGGGTATTTTATCTTTTCTTTCACATCTTTATTGTATCACCAGCTAGCAACAGCAACCTTTTTCATCTCAGGAGGATCAGGATGACAACAAAATTATTGTAGTTGACATTTTTTTGAATCTAAATTTTTGAAAATTTAAACAAAATAATGAAAAGATGAAAAAAAAAACAAAGAAAAAGTTAAGATAACAAATAAAGTAAAAACAAAATGACATAAGCAAATGGTATAAAATAATTTTTAATGAAAATAATTACACAGGTGGGTAAGCAGGGGACGAGATTGTGTTCAGCAACAACAAACTTCTAGATGAAGTCAACAAGGTCAGAAAAACATGATGGAAAGCATTTGAACTTTCAAGAATTTTACTCACACATCAGCCGCACCTCAATATACTTTCCAGCATATTAATCTGTGGTAAAAGAAATGCATATATGGATGCATATATACATACTGATAAATATAAATGTGTGTGTGTGTATTTATATTAGTGTATTTATATTCTGTATGTGTGTTCACACACACACATTCATCATTGTCTGTTTTGACATTGTTTAGACTAATGGTATTATCAACTATGCAGCTATGCCTGCACCAGAAGATTAACCCTTTCGTTACCAACCCGGCTGAAACCGGCTCTGGCTCTGAGTACAAATGTCCTGTTTTCATAAATTTTGAATTAAAATCTTCCACCAAACCTTAGTCACAATTTATGTTCCTAACACTAGCTGAATGATAACTAAGTTATTTTACTAAATTCTTTGTTATATTTAAAGTAATTGAAAGAAACACAGAGCATCTCAAAGCAAATACAGTAACGAAAGGGTTAAAGACCAGATTTGGTGGGGTTTCATGTTCTCATGAAACTTGAGTGGTGACAGCCATTATTCTGTTTCCAGAAATCAATAAATTACATACCAGTAACTATACTGCTTCCTGTTGGATGTTGTTAACTATATTCCCTCCCTCTTGTTCCAAAGAAAGAAAGTATTATTCAAGCAATCTCTTCTGTTTATATATTTCAACAGGTTGTAATGTCAGTTGCTCAGCTTTATTTCCACTGTGCTCCAAAAGCTGAGGTTGGAATTGTTGGCAAGGCATTGATTCGACTTTTGCGGAGTCACAAGTAAGAATTTGCTTATGTTTCTATCACTGAAGTTTATATTAAAATACTGATAGATCACTGGATGAAGACTCAGAATTGCTAAATAAATAAGGTATTATAATTAAAGAACAGTGAATACTAATTATTTTACTTGGGCAGTGTTTTTGCCTAGATTGATTTAGGTAAAATGAAAGCAGTCTGTCTGAAATAGAGCAGCTGAACCATTAATGCTTGTGTAACACTAAGAAATGTTTTCAATACATTTTTCCCTTTTAGCCAGTCTTTTACTCACTATCAGGAAGGCTTTTGAAAATTTCAACATAACATATGCATATAAAAATCTTAGTTTAGGTGTTTGTGGCAGTGACACATATTTTCAACAAGGTAAATTCGGATGAGCAAAATAATGCTTCCTTGAGTTACACCACACCTTATGGTTGAGCCGAAATGGCAGCCTTTAAATGGTTGGTTGACATGCTAGAAATAGAAGCCAAATTTTACTCAAAACATTAGCGTTGTACAATAATGGAAGAATGCGCAAGTAAACATAGTCCAAGATAGACAACAACTGAATAAAAAGACAGATAGAACATGTTCAGTTATAGATTTATTCAGTCATAGCCAGCCTGGCACTAAATAACAAAACTACTAATGGCAGAGTTTAAATTTATTTGTATTTCATTTTGTAGTGTTTTAATCTCACGTCATCTGTCTTGTTTGTTGAAACTTGTTCTTTATTGACCAAGTAGAAGTCTCAGGGGAGGAAACAAAGCAAAAATAAACACTTGTAAAATTAGTGATATCTTTCTGCCATTCTCTTTGGTTACTAATCCCTTTGATTTATCATTTTTATGTTTCTACTTTCAGAGAGGTACAGTATGTGGTGCTAAGCAACATTGCCACAATGACCATATACAGAAAGGTAAAAAAATTAACAGAATATTATTTTCTTCTTCCATTCACATTGATAAAAATATCACTAATTTTTCTCTTAAACATTTATTCAACTATTGAATATTTTTACAGTTCATAAAGAAAATGGATTTCTTTGTTGTTTAAACCACTAGGTTATATTTGTAACATTACCACTTGCAACTGATGCCTAATAATATGAAGTAATTGTTAGTAGATATCTCTTTGAGTACACTAATGGTATAGGACTAAAAATTGAATGAATGTGCAGTGACAATCCATAGATCCATACCATTTCAATTTGGTCTGGGATTGTACTGAACACTTCATCTTGCAGTGTTTGTCTGTATTAGGTGCAGTCTTCATCCACTCTCCTGTTTCACATCATCATTAGTGCTGTATTCAATTAGTTGGTTTTATTGTCTGTGATGCTACTACTGCTAATCACAGATTTTGATGTAATTTTGAGTTAAAACAAATACTTAATAAAAAAATGAAGTAATGCATACTTAAAAAAAACAAACCTCAGTACTGGTCTCTAGATATTAAGTTCATGTTTCTTAAATTTAACCTAATGAATAAAAAAATGTATTATTGGCATAAATGGGAAAGTGCCACGTTAAAATATTAAAGTTATTTCACCTAACGATTTTCTCTTTAAACATTGAATTTAGAGTAAATAGCAGTTTATCATAACAAATATTGTAAAATAAGGTGAACTATCTGTAAATTAAATCTTGAAAATATTTTTTGTACTTAAAGGAAATCACTATTTATTATGAATTTTGTAGATTATGCAAGTGGATTAAACTACAATTAGTTACTATTAAGGAATTTTTCTGTTTATTAGGGAATTATTTCCTGTTATAGGGTCTGTGGGGTTTAACATGCAGGATTGCTAAATACATGGTTCATAATTCAAATCTTACTTTAGCTAGTCAATGTGTTTTGTCACTCAGCAAGGCACATAAGCTGACAAAAAGTTTCCCCATTTTTATTGCGCAAATGTTAAAAATGGCTTTGAACTTTCAGAAGAAACTTGTATTTTGTGGTTTTGAAGAATAAAGTGACTATATAAGAAAATAAATATAACAAACATTTCTAAAACAAAGATAATTAAAAACCCAGAATTCAAAATATTATTTATGCTATTTAAAAAAATTTATTGTCTATATTTATCCAACAGGGAATGTTTGAGCCCTATCTAAAAAGTTTCTATGTGCGTTCAAATGACCCAACGCATGTTAAATTATTAAAGGTAAGACAAGAATTTAACAGCTATTCACTTAAGTTTATTTTTGTTTTTAGAAATTATGATCAATTTCTTATGGGTAACTAATAGAATATATGATATATAGCTATGAAATCACAGTTAAAGTGCTGCAATATTGATTATATTGTTAGGAATTCAAGCTTTGTATAGCCATTATATTAATGAAACATATAATTTTACTTGTTTGCCTGACAATCAGTCTTCTTCTCACTTCATTGTTGACTGGTTAATAGAAAGAAAGGCTCTAAAAACAGCTACTTGCAGAAAGATTTCACTCTTGCTACCATGGAAAAAATGGATGTTGAACATTGGATACAAAGATTGTGGTATTTGTTTTGGCTTAAGTTCAAATCTCAGTCCCACATAAGTCAATTTTGTCTTTCATATTTTTAGGGTCAATAAAGTATCATTTCTGGGCATTGGATTGTTAAAATTCTTAGAGCGTCGGACAAGATCCTTTGTGTTACCTGTTCTCACTCTTTGTGTTCTGAGTTGAAATTTTGCCTCCTATCACTCACAGTAGGAAATATGTCCTTTGAACCTGCTAATTGTGACAGAACTTCCAATGTCAGTTGGATCAACATGTTTATTGGAGAAATGTCAAAAACATGTTGACCCTGCACTAAAACTAGACAGAAAAAAATAGGAGAAAAGTGAATTGTACAAAGTTACTTTCATATATCAGTAAATTATGAAGCTTAACTTTAGTGTTAATCATCATCATCCTCGTTTAACATCCGCTTTCCGTGCTGGCATGGGTTGGACGATTTGACTGAGGACTGGTGAACCAGATGGCTACACCAGGCTCCAGTTAACTCAAAGATATTACTTTAGCTATTTTAATATGAAGAATTTTTTTGACATTTCAAGAGGTAGGAATATGGAAAATTCCAGCAAGATATATTCTTGATTTCAACATGTTATTTTGTTTTTCTGACATTTTAAGATGAAAGAATCATACAGCATTCTGTGTGTCAATATTTTTTAATAATGAATGGCTCATAAATTTTGACAGTTTTGAATTAGAAATGTTAACTTATAAAAACCATATTCCTCACATACACACTTTTTAAATAACCTTTTTAAGACAATCAAAATTTGGTATTTTCTTATTTTAATGTTATTTTCAGATTTCTGTTTGTATTTTTTGTACACACACACACACACACACACACACACACACACACACACACACACACACAAACATATGCATTTAAATATATATACATATGTATTAGTATGTGTGTGTACATATGTATATGTGTGTGTACACATACATATATAATTTTGGTTGTAAATATTTTTGCAGCTAGAAATCTTGACTAGTCTTGCCACAGAGACAAACATATCCACTATTCTTCGAGAGTTTCAGGTAAAGTTACTGCTGTTTTTTTTTTCTATTTCTTTGAAAATTATTTTGCATAACTGTAAAAACATCTATAAATTTGTTTGAATTTTTTAAGTGTAAAATGGCTTTAAAGTACTTAGTAAACTGAAAGCCTTCTTACATAGTTAAGAGCTATATTCTTATTTTAAACAATTATTAATCATAACTTCACAAGGCATTTGCTAATTCAAATAAACTGGTGGGCATAAAAAATATTTCCACAAGCAGATTATTTCCATTTCACAAATGGAAATAATTTTTATTACATTGGTATTGATAACATCTGATTATTTTATTTATATCATGTTCTAAATGAAGAGTAAATTAAAACAGTAAATTTTAATTGAGGTTTTATGTAATAAATTTATGGATCATGCCAACTGAGGAAAAAGTATGGTGTGTTTTTCTGTACCTTAGGAATATCTTCTCTTAGAAACAAAGAATGCAGATACTGTTTGATTTCAAAACAGAGTATTCATCTTCCTATGTATTCAGATGGGTATATCACATGGTATATCTGACTTAGGTGACTACCTCAAAGTAGATGATGGTGTTTTAATAAATTCTTAATCTCAATATGCCTTACTGGTGACTCAGTGCCAATCTGTATGTAGAAACTAATTGGTAGACTCATATTTTACAAGAAGCTTCACATGGAGACTGGAGTAAAGTGTGTGCCACATCTGGTAATTTGATATTGTGTGAAATAATGATAATAATAATAGCAGACTGTGATTATGTTCTGTAGAGTAATGATTTCATGTGTTTTTACAAGGAAGTCATGTTATTTCGCAAGCCTCAGCTTGCTTAACAGTGGATACCATTCTCACTTTAACTGTTGAAAGTTCTATTGTAAGAAGGACATCTTGGTATTAAAAAGCCTCCCAGAAAACCTCTTAATCCAATAATATACAGATATCCAAGAGAGTATTGTAGTTTGCTTGAAGCATTGTGTATTGTTTGTAAGCAATAATAATAACTAGTAATAATGTGTTTTGAATGGCACAATAATGCACTATAATAACTGGTGTAATTTAATCATCCATAGTTTGATATAATATTCCGGAATATAAAAATTCCTTCTTCAGACATCCCTAGGGATTGATTGATCAATCCCTAAGGATATCTGAAGAAGGAATTTTTATATTCCAAAATATATCAGACTATGGATGATTAAATTACATCAATTATTATAGTTCATTATTGTTATTATAGTGCATTATTGTGCCATTCAAAACACATTATTACAGATATCCAAATTTTCAAAATGTCTCCCATTTGAGTTAACTATATTATTATAGTAAAAAGTTGAGGGAAAGAAATTGTAATGAGAAGTTGTCAAAATAATATGAAATCCTGTCACTGAAATCATAGGTTTTTAGTGTTATAGTGAAAAATTCTTAATAGTTTTCTTGAGAATTTTTGGTATTTGAAGAATTGTCCAACCACAGACACTTCTTCTCTCACAAACTCAGTCATCATTTTGTTGGCTGTTTGCTCCCTGTTAATTTATTATAAAGGTACAATAGTTGTAAGGTTCTAGATACAGAAAGAACAAAAATTCAAACTAAGCTATAACTGAAATATAGGTGTTAGTTGTATATCAAAGTTTAGCAGTCAATATTTGAAAAAAATCAAATTTTGATATAAATATTTAAATTTTCAACTTTTCATATAAAATTGATAATTGAAAGAATTTGAAGAAGATGGGCCATTCTCATATCTCTTTTCAGTTCTTTGTAGAATAAAGGATAGGAATAAATGGATCAGGTTAATGAAGCTAATATTTAGTTTGACCTCTTTCAGTTTAGCAGCTGAATGACAACCAGGAAGAGAAAGTATGTTCTACATACATGCACTTCTGATTAAAGAAAGTAGTGAGACATGGTGCAGTGGTAGCAGTAGAGGTAGGATAGAAGATACAGCTACAGCACTTAAAATTAAAAAATATTCAACTGAAATTCCAAATTGGTAGAACTTTTTTAAAACTCCTCAATTTAAATGTTAAATTGTCTAATTTTATATTTGTAGACCTATGTAACCAGTGCAGACAAAGCATTTGCTGCAGCCACAATTCAGGCAATTGGTCGTTGTGCTAGCAATATTGCTGAGATCACAGATGCTTGTCTCAATGGATTGGTCCACCTTATGTCAAATAGAGATGGTAAATAGCCTTTTTCCAAGATTTCTTTATTGTAAAATAAATGTTTTCACACCATATTTTATGTTGCAGTTGGTCAAGTTAGTTGTATGTGTTGGTATGCTAGTTACTATTGCTAGGCCTTCATTTCATATTTTAATAACAGTAACAGATGGTGTTTCTGGAAAGGATACTAAATTCTTAATAAGCCAGACCACATAGTTGTAAATGAATATCTTAGTGAGATACAATTTGCTGTCCTTTCATGAGTTTTAATCTTGGCAAGGAAATATCACCTAATTATGAAAACTGCCCATTTACATTGCTTATCCAAAGCCTCTTATAGTTAGCACCTCCATGTCTCTTTCTTTTTACTATCACAAAGGAAAGAGATGGCTGTTATTTTAACACTTTTTCCCAATGATGTTTTGGTTTACACAGTTTCTCTAGTTTAAATAAAACTTGTGGCTTATGTTGTGTTGCAGAAGCTGTTGTTGCTGAAAGTGTTGTTGTTATTAAG
Organism: Octopus bimaculoides; assembly: GCF_046866305.1. Lineage (NCBI taxonomy): Eukaryota > Metazoa > Mollusca > Cephalopoda > Octopoda > Octopodidae > Octopus > Octopus bimaculoides. The sequence continues at coordinate 98,019,009 of NC_142929.1, forward strand.
AAATTGCTTCAGATGCAGGTGAGCTTCTTTTTTAATTCATATCCATACTAAAAAAGTGTGTTTAATGTTGCTAACAAAGATTTCAATAGAAATTCTGCTAACATCTACCTAATCTTAGTAGGGAGGTATTATATGTGTTACCTTAAAAAACAAAACTTGTAAAGTGACTGCATTCTTCTTACTTCATTGCTAATAATGGGTTTAAATATTTCTAAATGCTACATGTGTTAGATCTCTAAATTTCTTGCGTCAGTGATATTTGGTTTCTTGATCTGGACTTAGTTTTGATCTGAGAAGTTGCTGCAAATTATACAAGATACAGATAATCAACATTGTAGACTATATCTTCATTGTCTTTTGTCTTGTTTAACCATTTCAAGACCATTCATTATAGCTGGCTTTAACTTTTCATTGTTGGTATTGATTTTTTTTTTGCATAAGCCTATAAAGGAGCCTCTCTGCAGACTGTAACTTATTATAAACAAAGATTAAATCTTTAAATCACTCTTTACATGCTTAAAAAGGACAGGACACACTGGATACACTATACATGAATTAAGGCTGGCATTAATACAGTTGGAACATATTTGATTGTAGGTTTGTGTGATCAGAGTTAAATAACATCTGTATTATAAGAACCTGCAATAAGCAACTTTCAAAATTATTTGTTTTAGAAACCGTAATTGGATGTGCATAAGAACTAGTTTAGTTAGTGATGTTTGTAAAACTGAACTGACGATCATGAAACAGCCATAGCATGTAAATACTGTTGTGTCTGTCAGTCACTGATTTAAGAAAAAAAACAAAAACAAACATTACTTCAATTAATTGAAAGTTCTTTGGTTTCTTTTTTAAGTTTGAGGAGATTTGAGATTTCCAAGTTGCTATCAACAGCTCACTCCATATTTTATGACATCTTACTGTGCATTCTTTCCTCATAACTGTCTCTAAATGGTTAAGATTGAGACTGTTAAGTAATTCCTGTTGTTAACTGGTATTAGTGAAAATTGAAACTAATTCATTAAGGCTTCAAATTATTGCTATTAAAATAGAAAGATACCTATTCTTACTCGGGTAATTAATATACATTATTCATATTGTGGTTTTGAAATAATTAAATCTAAGAAACTATTTTTTATAAATTAGTCATCAAAACGATGTATCATTAGAAACTAATCTTGTTAAATCCTCACTCTGATTTTTCTATGCTAAAGTAATCAATATTCTTAGGAAATGTTAATGCAGTATGTTAATTTTTTTTACAGCCATTGATGACATGGATTAAATTTTAGATAAACATTTGTACAATACCTGTTCATTTACTTCATATTATTAGACTGTATACTTGATGTTCTATCATAACGTGGTCTTGCACATTATCATTTTCAGGTAACTTGTAAGCAAAAGGTACGAAACCTGAAGCACTTTCATTTATTTACTTATTCATTTTTTCTAAATTTATTCTTCTTAAAGCTTTCACAATGTCTCTGCTTGCTTATATTTTCCATTATATAGATATAATACTTTTGATGTTAGTTCATACATGAAAATTGGAATTTCTTTAACTGTTATTTTTTCTTATTCCTCATATCTATACATTTTGTTGCTTTCTGAAAGCACCTTCACTTTTATCAGGTGTCACAAATGATATGCTGATTTATTTTGGGTTGAGCTGGGACAAAACAGTTTTTAATTGTTGAACAAGATTTTGCAATGCCAATATTTCATATCTCACATTAAGGGGTCTCTTTGACTACCTTATTGTGTACTATCCTACCTATCTTTCCACATGTGAAATTTATCTCAGTGAAACTTGTGATTGCATATAAATTACAGTTATTTTAACTTTGTCTCTTCCAATCTGTCTTGGCATACATATGTACACATACATTTGTGTGTTATACATGTACATACACATATGTGTGTGTATATATATATATATATATACATATAATTGTTTTTACACAACTACACATCTATAATTTCACAGCCAATATGCCTGTATCTATTCATTCATAACTCTAATGCTTATGCATTGCTCCTCTCTTTTCTTGACAAGTAATCACTATCATTCCTTCTATTTTTCTGACCTGTGATAAATTAAACTGTCGAGAAGTAATCCACATCACCTCAGATATGGCATATTTCAGTTCAATGTGAGACCTAACTATAAAGTATGTCATATAGTTGAGTACATGTGTCAATTAGGCAATTTGTTCTTTTTTTTTTTTTTTTTTTTTTTGTCACTGTTAAATAAGTCAGTTTTGCTTAAGCAAGCATTTAACATAGGAGTATTAGATGGAACAAAATATTCACTGTGTGTTTTTTTAGATATTCCCATTCTGTCTCTATTGTGTCTTGTCCCAAGATTTAGGACTTAAATCATGAACTCTATTTTTAAAACAAGGAGTTTGTTGAGAGATATTCAGTTGCTATATTGACCCAAGACATAAAAACTAATTCATAGTTCATATACAGAAGATTCTTGTGGTAGTTCAGTGTGTGATAGTTATGACTTCTTGGAGATGATTGTTAATGCAGTTCAGAATTTTGGTCTAATGTGACATTCCATGTTGCATATAGTTTGGAAAGAGATTTTTGTTTGACTAGAATAACCAATATAGTTCTTTATTTCTAAGGCAGTGCTTCATTCATTGTTCTAGAATGTTGGTAATGTATTTAGATGTTTGTGTAGGTATCAAAATATAAGGAAGATGTGTAATGTAGTGTCATGAAAATTAAGGTAGAATTTTGTTTGGCTCAGTGTCAAAGGAATTTAATGTTGACATATCTACTACACCCATATTAAACATGTTCTCAGACATCTGCCCTGATTACTTTGAAGCAGTATATATTATAGTACAAACTTATATTATTCCGTTTATTCTATTGATAAAATTTTTAAGGGTGAATGTAAGATATTTTGTATCAACAGCTGTTCATTTATTATTTAGACTGGGAGAATTATTAGAGGGTCAGATACCATGCCTTGTATTATTTAGTTACAACTTTTTAGATTCTGAGTTCAAATTCTGTTGAGATCAACTTTTCCTTTCATCTTCTTGGGGGTCAGATAAAGTACTAGTCAAATACTGGGGCTCAGTCTAATTGTTCCCACTGATGATTTCTAGTATGGACCTTCTGCTGATGTTATTGTGATTGTTATTGTGACTATTAAGGAGTCCATGTAATTATCTTCATCCTCTCAGAATTACTAACCTTGTGCCTAAGACCTTTGGAAATAGGTTGTGATTGAGAAGACCCAGCAAGTAAAGTGAGATTGCAGCCATGGCTGATGCCAGTGTTACATGATCGGCTCATTTAAAAGTACCGTTGAAGCATCGGGTGATATGATATGCTTGAGAAGACCTGCTGAGTCAAATATTGGAGTTGATTTAAGTAACTAAACCCGTTTATCTCTGGTGGGAGTGGGGATAGAGTCTGGCTTTTGCCAATGTTAGAAATTATTTTCGAGGGTAGTGGAATTGCAAAAATACTAGGATATCAGACCAAAATGGATTGGTGGGATTGGTAAAGAATTGTAGCATTTTGTAACAACCTTTTACATTTTGAGTTCAGATTCTGTCAAATTTCATTAAAAATGTTTTTATTTATTTATTTTTAACTATATCATCCTTTGGGATTGATAGAATGAATACGAGTCATATATTAAGTCAGTTTAATTGACTACACACACCCCTTTGTAAATTTGTACCCTTATGCTTCAGTTAGAAATCATTGATCTTATTGAGGTTGTAGAAATGGTTGAGCATTGGATAGAATGCTTGGAGGTATTTAGTTGCATTCTGAGTTTAAATCTCACTAGAATCAACTTTGCTCATCATCTTCTAAGAGGTTGATAGAATAAGTACCAGTCATGTACTGAGGTAGATATAATCAACTATACCCCTGTAGCACATTATTATTGTAAAGTGACAAGCTGGTAGGATCATTAGTACACCAATTAAAATGCTTAGCAGCATTTCTTCTGGCGTTATGTTCTGAGTTCAAATGTTGCTGGAGTCGACTGTCTTTCATCCTTTCAAGGTGAATAAATAAGTATTGGTTATCAACTGGGGCTGATGTTATCAACTAGCCCTCTCCACCAAAATTGTGCCCTCATCTCTTGTTCCCCATACAATTTTGCAAACCTCCTAACCATCTACTTCTATTCACCTCAGGCCTTGAGGCACCACCCAGCCTCCTCATCTCTGATATCCATTTCTTTGTAGTTCCTACTGCTCATTCTCTTCCTCCCCTACTAAATGTGAGTAACTGTATAGCTCTCCTTTAAGAACCTGCCCTGCCCTCATCTCTCTTCTCTCATAACTTAGCCTCTTATACCCTAGCATAAAGACAATCTCCCCACTCCCTTAGAGTTTTTAGACCTGTGCACTGCATGGCAACCTCAGTAGTGCTGGTAGCCCCAAAAATAAAGCACCCAGTACATACTGTAAAGTGGTTGGCATTAAGTAGGGAAAGTACATCAAAGCAGATATTGGAGCTTGATATAGTCCTTGGACCCATCAGATCCTCTCAACCAATCCAACCCATGACAGCGTGGAACATGGACATTAAATGATGATGATTATTTCCCCATCCACACCTAGTTTACTCTTAAATTCTGTTAAATTGTCATTACATGTTCTAGTGCATGATACAGACACGCTTCCATGTTTCTCAAACTAGTAGTCTTCACTGTTTTATATTTAACAAACATAAAACACTTTCTGTTCTGCATCATGTTTGTCTCTTTACCAATGTCAGTAAAAGTGAAGTCCAAAACCAGTCCTCATTGTACGTTTGTATATTAGTAATTATGTTGTATTCGTTTATGTACTTTCAGCCAAACTTTATACTTGGTTATTTTCTTCAGCTATACACTTAGTAGTTTTAATTGGAGAATTGTTTTCTGTGACTAGCACAGGCATACAAATACATATTTCACACTCATGCATCTCTACATTCATACACACCCACACAATTACACTTACAATCATATACACCCGCAATCGCATATGTAATCATTCATACTATCTCTTACATATGCAGTCTCACTCACACACACATTTATTCATTGATAATTAGGCTATGAATATAGGCTTTGGCGAGTCTGAGTTCTGCCCTTCTGAAATCAGTCATTGTATGAATGCTTGAAAATACTCATTATGAATAAACCATAAAGGAGTAAAACAATTAAATAAAAGTAATGTTTTTGCCCTTTGAAGTTCTAGTGTAGCAGTTTATTCAGTAGCCGAAACCTCACTTAGCCCTTTCAGTTAAAATACACTGCTTATTTTTTCAACAATTGTGTAACATAATCAGGAATTTGAAGGGCTTTAGTAAACTAATTAATCATCATCATCGTCATCATCATAGGTCCTCGGACAGAATTTGTTGAGGCGATTTTTTTTTACTGCCAGACACCGTTTTTGTCACCAACCCTCACCTGTTTCCAAGCAAGGTAATATTTCCCCATGGCCAGACACATTTTTCTCAGAAGATTGGAAATGAACATCACTTGTATGATGATGCTCATTTACAATCATGATGTCAAGACAAGAGTACACATAAACACACACACACACACACACACACACAAAATGGCCTCTTTCAGTTTCCTTTTACTAAGTCCACTCACTAGGTTTTAGTTGGACCAGGGCTATAGTAGAAGACTTTTACCCAAAGTGCTGCAGAGTGAACTGGACCCAAGTACATACTTGGGAAGCAGACTTCTTAACCACACAGCTCTGTCTAGTTATGCCTGTGCCTAGCCTATTAAGCTGATGTTTGGTACACAACTGAAATGTTAAGGTTTTAACATACAGTAATAAATTGAAGTTTAAATACTGAACACTTCAAAAGAAGAGGTTTCCTATGAAATAATCGTAGGTGGCTTGGTATCAAAAGAGTTAGAACATTTATAACCTCATTGTAAATTAGTAGTGAGCCGAATTTACTTCTCTAGGACAATACCTGCCACATTGTCAACAATTTTTGCATGAAGTTGTTCTAACTTTGATGCAAATGTTGCTTGGTATTGCAGGTTTGACTTATCCAATTCTTAACTCACAACAAGTAATTTATGACTAGTAAGGCAGAATATATATGACTGCTTATGATTATTTCATAGAAAAACCTCTTCTTTTAAATTGTTCAGTATTTAAACCACCATTTATTATTGTACATTAGAACCTCGTTGCTATATTCCCAACACCTCCCTAATAATTTCTGTAGTTAGACAGCTTAGTAAATGTTTATTAAATCCTTATCACTAGATGTAAAGGTGGGCCAATGAGTTAACAAATTTAGTGCATGGAGGTAACTAGAACAATCGGCCTATGATGCAAAATGAATATTAACCAAAGACTGATACTATTTTCCATTTTTCTAGTAAGCATGGGAAACAACTCTGGACGTGTTTCACTATAAAGCTCTCATCAATGAAGATTGAGTGAAGAATCTAATGTATAAACTTGCACATATACTGAGTGGATTCTTTCATCATTGTTTCAGCAAGTACAACGAAAGTTGCGTTTCATTGACATAGTCAGAATGGGATGAAAATACATCCACAGTGGTCTCCCTTAGTTTCCAGCAAACTAAATATTATATTAGTTATTGATTGTTTAATTTTCCTTGCCATACGATTATTTCTTCGTAGCCTTTTAATATTCAATGCATTAAGTATGTTAGTACTAACTTTTCTCGCAGAAAGTGTTTTATAATTCTGAGTTTGACTTTTACCAAGGTCATACCAGCTCATCATGCCTTTATGGTAGTAAAATAGGTTAAGTGGCTGGGGAATTGACCACAAAAATTTTGCTGAATACCTGTTACCACCAAATGTTTGATTGGTTACTTCCATGTTGTGAATTAGTTCATGTAACTTTGTGCATGTGCATGCGTACGTGCACATACCTGTGTATGTATGCCTGTATGCATGTGTGTGAGTATGATTGATATTCATACTAATTAGCAGAAACTGTGTTAAGTAAGACAAAACACAAACTATTTACTTATTTATTATCTAATTTCACTCCAGTTAGCCTAATAAGTAAATATTAACAAATGTTTGTAATTTTTAGAATAAATATTGTTGTCTTTATCACACCTATGTTCAAACTATGTTTTAGCATCCTCATAACAGTATGATAATATCTATAACTGTATTTATCTTAGATTAGATGGAAGTGATATAAACTTAGTGTAAGCATTTCAGTTTAACCATATCTTATCGCTTGACGTCTATGGCATTTAGATCCTGAAATATTTTGCCTTCCTTGTTATTGGTGGATCAATTCTGTCTGTGGCTTGGTTTCATCTTACACTTAAACCTACTTACTTCACCTCATGGATCATTCTTCTGGCTTTGTTTCCATTCTTACTTGGAACCTATCTTACCTAGGAAGCTGAACTGCTGCAATCTCTTCCATTAAAAAAAAATTTTTTTTTAATTATTCAACAATTTTATTTGCCTTCTCTTTCTCCTGATATATATATATATTTTTTCGTTTCTTTCTTTATAGTTCAGCTATCATTTAAAAAATTCTTTTTGGTTTTGAACAGCAGTCATGTTTATGGTATGCTTTGCTGATTTGTTCTGTTCTTTAAATCAATCATTTTTTCCTTCATAGCCTTTTTCTAGATCTTATTTATATTACTATTATTATTTATAATAATTATAAAATCATTCATTTTCAACAATTGCTGAATTTTATTTTAACACCAAATGACATTTTCTTTCTTCCCTTCCCTCTGCTGGTTTCTTCTGTTGTCTTATGTAATTTTTTTTTCCATGGTTATTTTTCTTCACAGAATTTTGGAATTTATTATGTGTATATACATGTGTGTATGTGTTTGTTTTAACAATCCGCTTTATATCGATTGCTGCTATTTTATTACCATCTTCTTTATACCATAAAACATGTTAGGTTTATATTCTCCAGAAATGCACACCACAGAGAAATTTTAAAAGTTTCATCATTGAGTTAGGTTGATGCATAAATATCAAATTTACATGCATGAGTTTAATAGCATGCTTGATACTTTTGTGCAGGTGCACGCACTCGTACACATCACCACCACCACTACCACCTCCATCACTACTTAATATTTTTGTCTGGGTTGTCAATATGTAATTAAATTATTTTTTACTCTAGTCTGAATTTTTAATACATTTACTGTCTTGTAGAATGCTAGTGTTAAGTTAAAGATTTCTGTTTACGGATAATATTTTCTTGTCTGAATATATAAAGGTTGAGATTTGTAGTAATGCACATTAGTGTACATCTACATACATATATTTGTGTAATATATGATAATTTGCTTATTGGGCACATGTGCTATCATATACACTACCCTGGCTTCACAACTTTCCTTCCCAAACTGAAGCACAATTGGTTTTCTATGACATTGAACACCTGTATCAATAGTCTTTTTACATGTCTGATGCAGAGTTTGTCACCGACTTCATATACAGAGTTAGGTGTCTTCAATTAATGATTACCACAGCTGCATTTCTTGTTTTAGTTGCATATATAGACAAGATTGAACTGACCCCATCCCTATCAATATTTTAATCTCAGTTTGAAAGTGGAAAGAATTGAATTCAGTGTGATATAAATGATAGCACATCTGCTTACTATGCAAGAAAGAGATGTCTGGTTCAATTCCTGACAGTTCTTTAATTATGTTTAACAATCTTAAAATATAGTTTACAAGTATGCACCATTAAATATGGTTTATATTAAAATCTTGGCTGTTAATTTCATATATATGTGTGTATATATATATATATATATATATATATATATATATATATATATATATAAGTAAGTGACTGATAAAATTTGTATGTATTATCTGGCAGCTTATCATTTTTAAGAAGTGTAAGATTATTTTGAGAAAACCTTGGTATTAAATTCTTCTGTACATCTAATTCCCCATAGATGAATGTTCCTTCTTTGGCACTGATTCTGTCTTAGACTTTAATTGTGTGTAGTGAATAACATGGATTGAAACACATGGCATGATAATTAATTGCTGGACACTTTCAGAATTATGCACAATGATAGGTAACAGAAGTACTTCTTGTAAGCCTATGTTTCATTACTGTTCTGAATCTTGTTAGATTGACTAGATGCTTTTCTCTATCTCATGTTAATATTTATCCGTATCTATTTAGTCACACACATGGGCCCACAAGGAATGTCTATACTGTTGGATAACTTACTATAGCAACCAAATTTCTCTTAACCTACTGATTTAAGAAAACCACACCCTCCTAACTTAAAGAAAAGAAAGACACATTGGTCTTGTACTGTTTGATAAAAAAAAAACATGGGATGAGATGGCCAAGGCTGGAATACCTTTGTCCATAGCTTTGCTGGATGCAGAGTAACTGGGGACTAAGCAACCATACACACTATTATTTACATAAATCCTAAAATACTTAAATTGATTATAGCAGCAACTCCATGAATTCCTAGGGATATCTGAGGAAGGAATGTTATTCTGAAATGTTATCAGACTATGGATTGTTAAATTACAACAGGTATATAGCCCATTGTTTGTATTATAGTGCATTGTTGTACCATTCGAAACATTTTATTCTTTAGGAGAGTATTGTAGTTCGCTTGAAGCATTGTGTATTGTTTGTAAAGAATAAAAAGTTTAGGAAGGTATAACAATGCAATATAGAACAAAAAATGGACTGTATACCTGTTGTAACTTGGTAAACTATAGTCCGATGATATTTCGGAATTAGAATTCTTTCTTCAGATCTTATTTGCTGGAGTCTGCAGAGACTCCAACAAATAAGATCTGAAGAAGGAATTCTAATTCCGAAATATCATCGGACTATAGTTTACCAAGTTACAACAGGTATACAGTTCATTTTTTGTTCTATATTGCATTGTTATACCTTCCTAAACTTTTTATTTTATTCTTTACTTATGATATGTATTTTATGATCCATTGAGTTCTGGATAGTTTTGAAGTGTAGAAAAGATTGCAAGAATGAGCTAGAGAAGCAAAACATTGTACCCCATAAAACAATGTAATACTAGTTTTGTGATTCTGGACATTTACTTAAGTCCAGTCTAGCTCTAATTAATGCTGATAAGTCTGAAGGGGTTCTTAACATAGAAACAAATGTTACAGTAGTTTGAATATATCATATGTTTGGGTGATGCAGACTGGTGGTTTTTTTCCCTTTTCTAGTTTAATCAAGTGAAAGAGAGCTACACTCATGACCTTCAAATGACTAAGATTGACTGCAGAAAAAATATGGGCAGGACAGGAATTCCAGAGGGAGTGATTATGTTCTAAAGAAGAAGAATTGGGAACTTGGGTCAGTGTGATATTTTGAGAGGAGAAGTATGAGTAACAAGAAGCAGAGTGACAAATAGGTTTGGTGGGAAGTGATTTCTAGCTTGCTCTGACACAAGTTATCACTACTGAGATGCACAATACCCTGTGCTTCTCAGTAGTGATAGAATAAGCAGTGAAAAAACAGCATGTATGTGAGCCAGAGGTTGAAATATATTGATGAGTAAGTCTAATCAACCAAATAGTCTTTCTTTGGATGTAGTCTAAGATGTTTGTTTGTGTTGTAGTAGTGATAGCAGCAACAACAACAATATAGTGTTCCAATTGTGAGTGTAATATTCTACTCTGAGTATCATTTGAACTTTGTAGAGAAACAGCAACTAATCACATCTGATGTTTTAGTTCTGATGAAACCAAGTCAGGTCTTTGTGATGTAGCATTTTTTTCTTTATTATGAATGTAGTGACTCCAGAAAATCTTAGAAATTGAGAGGCCTAGTATTTGTAATTGCCTGTTGCCCACAGTTAGAGGAGATGAGGTACATGATTGCTTTATTGATATGTGCAATGTATGATATTTGTGTTGTCATGAACACATTGGATAATGTTTGCAAGGTTTCTGCTCATAGATGTTGTGTAGGTTTGATATGAAGTATCTAGGTTGCATATGGATGTCATTTATGGTTAGAGAGGAATGAAGAGTTATAGGAATGAGCATTGTTTGAGGTGATAGCCAGCAGGTCATTTTTAATGTATTTAAGGAAGAATGTTAGGGACATAGTGAAACTTTGCGGAACCGCAGGCTTGATAGTGTGGATCAGAATGAGTTTTTAACACGTGCACTGTAATGACACAATCTGGTAAAAATCTTTCAACACAAGAAAGTAGAAAGTTTAGTTAGGAATGTTTCATGCTAGATATAGTCAAATGCTTTGTTGATGTCATGGACAATGTTGATTTTGTCAAATTTCTTGAGTGTGAAACCAGTTGTGAGTGACATAAGACAGCAGTTCTCCAGTTCCCCATTAAACCATGAGGCCTTTGCAATGTTTCTACAATTATTTATAACAAGGTTGTAATCACAGTATGAACAATATATGAAATTATGATGAAAGGATGGGCAACCTCGAGCTTTTTGGTATAATGTCTTGTTTCTTCATTGAAACTAAATTAATGATAGTTGTGTATGTTCTCCGAAGTTCCTCCACTCCATTTTCCCACCAAATTTAAGGTACAGAAAAGATTAGAATTTAAAAGCAAATAGTGGTAGTTCACATTCACAAATATCAGGCCAATAAATTTCTCTGTTTTCCTATTTCCTAAACCTTTTTTATTTTAAAATGTATTAGCACATTTTTATTTCAAGATGAATAATTTTTCTAAATAGACCTCCTTATGTAAAGTATTTGAAATTTTACAATAATAAGAGTAATGCAAAAAAACAAATATATGTGGTATACAGGCTCCTTAAAAAACTTTTAGTATGTAGGATAATGTCCAATTTATTGTCATAATTCGCAATTCACATCTTGTTTAATGCTTAACTTTCAATATTATTTAAGTAATTGTAATCAGAATCAATGCTCTTTAGAACTTAAGGTACCATGATCTAATTTCAACATTATATCTTTCTAACATTTTATTACAGAATACTGATCTCTAATTTTTCTAAATTAACGTAACTATAAGAAATTGAATTAATCCATTCAGATGAATTTTTCTAAACCATTGTTATTTTGTTTATATTACTGGAATTTGGACTTGATTTATGTTCACTCAATATTAGTATTGTTAGTAATTACTTTAATCCATTTTAGATTAGTTTTGTATTTCAGTTCTGTTTGCAATGAGGTGACATTTCCAGGATTAATAAATTGATTTTCAAATTATTTCCAGGTTCTTTATTTAAATTAGTATTTATATTTGATTTTATGGTCTGACACATCTTCGTTTTTAAAAAAAATTTATCAACTAAAATATGAGCAAACCTATGTCATTAAGAAGTTTGCTTCCCAACCACATGCTTTTGGGTGCAGTCCCAATGCTTGTAGAAATGTCTTCTACAGCCGCAGCTTTATATGTGGATTTGGCAGACAAAAACTGAAAGAAGCCTGGATGTGTGTGTGTCTTTGTGTTTGCATCTCTCCTTCCACTGCTTGACAACTGGTGTTGGTTTGTTTACATCCCCCATTACTTAGGGTTTAGCAAAAGAACCCAATAGAATAAGTACCAGACTTAAAAGATAAGTACTGGGGTTGATTTATTTGACTAAACCTCATCAGGGCTGTGACCCAACAGTCTGTTGTCCAATGACTTGAAACAAATAAAAAATAATTATTTAAGGAATCTACTAAAATCTGTTTAAAAAAAAAATTTGAAATTAGTCTGACTTTATTTCAGCCAAAATAGTTTGGTTTATAGTTTATTTATAGGCACAGACATGGCTGTATGGTTAAGAAGCTCACTTGTCAACCATGTGGCTTTCTGATCAGCCTCACTGTGCAGTGGCTTAGGCATGTGTCTTCTGCTTCAGTTCCAGACCAGGGAATTTGGTAGCTGTAAAGAGAAGGAAGCTCATCATGTGTATTTGTGTGTGTGTGTGTGTGTGTGTGTGTGTGTATATATATCATTGTCATCATCATCATTTAATGTCTGTTTTCCACACTGGCAGTTTGACAGGATACAAGCTGCAGGACTATGCCAAGCTCTGGTTTTAGCTTTGGCATGGTTTCTATGGTTAGATGCCCTTCCTAATGCCAACCACTTAACAGTGAGTACTGGGTACACTTTTTTGTATCACCAGCATTAGTGAGGTTGCTAAGTAATTTGCAAGACTGGAAAAGAGAACAGGGAAAAAGGAAAAAGCTCTCGCTATTAGGTGAAGAGATATATTCAAACATGTCTGGTTAGTTCACTGTTATCAGTTCACTGCAGGGTTTCCACTACTTTTGTATTTTTTCAATAAAAGACTTTTAACTATTAATGGTGAGATACTATATATTTTTTTGGTAAACTTCCCTTGCGGTGGACTTTCTTCACGGCGGACTTTCTTCACGGTGGACTTTCTTCACGGCAAATTGATGGTTGTGAACTTACTTGTAATCATATTCAAGGTGGGAGGAGGTGACTTTATATCAATGCTAAGTATGATGGAGTGGCAAGCATAGATGTCTTGCTACAGGGATGCCACACATTCTACAGAAGTAGATAGTAGTTTGAAGTACACACACACACACACACACACACATACACACAAAGGCTAGCAAGCCAAATCTTCAAAGTCACTGTCAACTTTTCCTTTATAAAAGTTTAATAAACATGTACTTTACTAAAAATATTCAGTTTAATGTTAAAATGTTTCTAATTTATATATATGTATATGCATGCATGTTTACAGTTTACACTAATTTTTGGCTATAAGCAGTGACATTATTGTTTGAAGCCAAACTACAAATGTTGATGTCAATGTTTGTGGCTGGGCTACAGCTGGCAACCTTTATTGACATTTCCTATCAACAATCACCTGCTAGATCTGCACTTTCAAATTCCTCTGGAGCAAAAAAAATTTCTTATTTGAAAAACGGGTAAGAGTTGGTGACGGGTTGAGCATTCAGTTATAAAATCCTGTGTTAAATAATAAACTCCCTATTGAAGCTATACTATCATGAAAATTAGATATTAAACAAATGTACGTGTGAAGAATTACACAAGTGTAATATAGGGCCAAGCACAAAAGAAAGTTTATATTTTTACTTCACTGCTCAGAATATCTGTCAATGGATGATTTGTTCTAATGTACTAAGGGAGAAGTAAAGAAATGCCTGCAAATGATTATTAACCCTTTAGCATTTAAACCGGCCATATCCGGCCAAAAGTATTCTGAATGTTTTATGTTCAAACTGGTCAGATCTGGTCTCTGACACCAACCCTACAATATCATTCTAAAAATTAACAGCTACCTCATCAAGATCTCATAGCTACAAGATAATGCATGATTAGTTCAAAACAATGTGGATAAAAAAGCATTAATTTTGGCAGAATAATGTGAACACTAAAGGGTTAAACATCTATAAGGCAGTGGGTCAAATGATAGTCTTGTTATAATTGTGCTACTCTAAATTTATGAGAGATTTTTAATGGCTAAATGAACCCTTGTATGACAGAACATTAATTTCTCTTCAATATAATGTTAAAACTAAAGAAGTATCATTATTGTGTACTATTAAAAGGAGTTGTATCCTGACAAATCTTGTGAAGTTGTCACCTTGCTGACGTATTAGAATGTTTGTCTAAATCTGTGTTTGTATTGTAATAATTGGACATTATGTATTATAAGATCAATAAATTGAATTTCTCCTGTTGAAATTTAATTTTGATATTTCACTGTTTAATCAAAATATTTCATTACAGGACTGAAAATTTTTTTTAAATATATAAAATAATCTTTTGATATTTCTAATTTCTTTTCAGTTTGTTACATAAATTTTTATATTGAAATTGTATTGCACCTACATTAATCTCCACACTATTTGGTATTTTCAGCCCTCTGAACATAAAGATATCATTATACACATGGCTAAAATGGTGGACAATATTACTATACCTATGGCTCGAGCAAGTATACTTTGGTTAATTGGAGAATATAGTGAAAGAGTTCCAAAAATTGCTCCAGATGTTCTTCGTAAAATGGCTAAGGGATTTACTGGAGAGGTAATTAGCTTTCATATCTTTTCTATATCTATTTTCTCATCTAGTCAATTATATATATATAAAACAAATAATAAATGAGTATATGCATATATACATACAAGTATGTGCATACCTACATATATATATATATATATATATATATATACATATATACATATATATTAGAAACAAAATTTTTAAATAACAACAAAAAGAGAAGTTAGTTTCAATTTTCTATGACATCCCCAACTCAAAACAAAAAAAGAAAAAAACAATTCACTTCAGTTTGCAATGATATAGGACTCACAAAACACCCATTCATAAAATGCCTGCTCCTACTAAACAGCTTACTCCATCACTTAGAGAGCTCTGTATTCTCAAAATATATCTCAAACTTGAAGAAGGAGGGGAAAAAAACCCAAACATTTTAGGGGCTGTCCTGGACATAGCCTCAGCATTATGAATAAGTGAAAGTGCTGTAACTTCTGTCCTGAAGAAAAACCCCATATCATTCTGTCACATCATAACACCATCTTGTTGGATGATTTGGGTGAGTGGCCAGTTGGTACAACTGCATACTAAATACATGCATAGTAGACTTTCACATGTTGTTTTTAAATTTTAAAACTCAAGAATTTTTTTTTGCCTATTGACTGCGTGGATATTCTCAAGTAATCAGTTTTTCATGTCACTATGATTTATAAGTGAGATTGTCCCATATGTGTATTTAGTATGCAGAACACATCTGTTGTGTTATTCCATCAATCATACTACTTATTTTTATATTGTTATATTGTAGATTGACTTTATACTTTTGGCTATCAGTTTTTGACTTCAGATTTCTGCTATTTCAGTTGATATCTACATGCTTATGTACATTTGTGTGTGCAAACATACACATATTAATTCAATAACATGTACACAGTTTTATTGGACTACATATTTAACCCTTTCTCTTTGCAGGAAGATATTGTGAAATTGCAAATACTTAACTTAGCAGCCAAGATGTGCATTACCAACCCTAAACAAACCAAATTGTTATGCCAATATGTCCTCAATTTAGCTAAATATGATCAGAATTATGACATTCGTGATCGATCTCGGTTTCTACGGCAATTAGTCTTACCAACTGGGGAGAAGCCTGGTTTCCTTTCCAAATATATAAAGAAAATCTTTCTTTCCACAAAACCTGCTCCAGTATTAGAATCTAAATTCAAAGGTATATGATTATTATTCCTTTTTTTTTAATCTTTTCTTTGGGTTGGAGAATAAGAATTCATGATTGAGCCTCACTTTTACTGAAATTGTTGTTTAGCTCCAACTCGAGCCTGATTGAACAAAGCTTTAACTAAAGGCATTCCCTCTTTGGTATGAGGTATTAAGGATCATTGGGAAAACAGAATCTGTTTAAATCATTAACCCATTAAGTTCCAGAGTACTTAAATCTCTGAATATTACTTTTCAATTTTTACAGATGATTAATGATAATAGGTTAAAATGATAAAAATAATTATTAAAACTCCTTTACTTCAAGTAGAAATGGAAATACTCGGTGTCCTATAAATAGGACACTGAGACAATGTAATATAGCTTATTTAATGTTCTCATTTAGTGTCCTATTTATAGGACAGTGGGACTTAATGGGTTAAAATAAATGCTTGTATTTTAAGAAATATATTTGAATCATTATTGAAATAAATATGTATAACGTAAAAGTACCCACTACACTCTCTGAGTGGTTGGCGTTAGGAAGGGCATCCAGCTGTAGAGACTCTGCCAAATCAGATTGGAGCCTGGTGTAGCCATTTGGTTTCACCAGTCCTCAGTCAAATCGTCCAACCCATGCTAGCATGGAAAGCGGACGTTAAACGACGATGATGATTATGATGAATCCTACTACATTAAAGACTTGATCAATATTTAGAACAAACTAGTTTAGGTGGATTTTCTCATAATACTGGACTGGATTATTCCTGTGTCTGTTGTATGTGTTGGAAAACCTCAGAGCTACAACGAACCACAGGTTTGCCAATTGAATTTCTCTTTGCTAATCAAACCTCTGATGTTGTCATTGTTCACACATATATTTAATCTTCAACATCATATATTATTGTCATTATTATCATTCAGCATCCATTTTCCATGCTGGCATGGGCAGGGTCACCAAGTAACTTGCAAGACAAAGATCCCCCAGCTGGAATGGGAAGTAGTATTGAAGGAGGTGGCTTTGTGCCAGTTGATGACAGGTTAAAATGTATAATAGAAGGATAAAGATTGGTATCTTGCTGTAGAAGAGATGCAAGGATACCTAGTTGGAAAAAAAAGGAAAGATGGAGAGGGAGAGATTGAGAGAGAGAGAGATGATGTGTATCAAAGTTTTCAGTTAGTTAATATATCATTTATTTTTTAGAATTTTTTTTTGGTTGTGAGTAGAATTTATTTTTAAAATAATCAAGTTAAATGTGATATTAAAATGAGTAAGAAAATCGACTAATTTCATTAAGACAGCAATGTTTCAAAATTGTTAATTTCTTTTTTTTTTTTTTTCATTCTAAGGAATGGTTTGTCAAGATTTTTGGTGATAATAAAATATAATGGGAAAAAGAGGGAAGCTCTAAATAAACTCTTCTCTGTCTTTTGTTAAGTTTCTAATGTGTTTCAATTTCTAGACCGGGACCAATATCAGTTAGGAACTTTATCTCATTTGCTGAATACAAAAGCTCATGGCTACCAAGAACTTCCAGATTTTCCTGAATCAGCCCCAGATCCAACAGTAAGAAATGTTGAGGTTCCTTTACCCTGGTCAGATTTGACTCGTAAGAAAACTGGGAAAAATAAGACAATAACTTCAGAACACTTTTATTCTGATGAAGAAAGCAGTGAAGATGGTAAATTCATTTAAACTCTCAATCATTTATTTTTTGTTTACATATGAATCTTTCTTATCATCTTGTATTTTAGATCACTTTTGAGATGGTAGGGTATAATTTTAGTGAGATTTAGCTGTCATTTCTTACAGGTTGAAGAACGCCATAGAGGCTTCTTTATTAGTTATTAGTGTAATCCAAAGGAAACTGTAATTAGATCTTGTTTAGCCTGCTTCTCCTTAATAACCACCAGCTTGTATGATGCCTCATAATTATAAGATGATCTGAATCTTCAAATTAACTTTACTTTGGAGATCAGTGGTAGTTTTTCACTTATCCACTATGAACAATTAGGCTAGTAAAGAAACAGTTGTTCCTTCTTCATAGCAGATTGTATATCAATCAAGTCACTAGCTTAAAATAGAGAACTGATTGAATGGATTAGGCAGGTATTGGAGTGTTGGATCAGAAGTCATCATTTCAACTCCTGTATAGGTGGTTTTGTATTTCTAAAGCAGTACACTCAATTCTGCATTGTCTCAGTTCATCAAATGCTTTATTTCTTTATTGATTTCTTAAAGTTGATGTTTAGCTCCAAGTTGGTCCTAATTGAAAAGACCAAAGGTACTCCCTCAGCATAAGGTACTCAGGAAGGCGATGGAGAAAGAAGAATATCTTTGAGTCAGTGAGCTGGCAGAATCATTAGAGCAGTGAAAATAATGCCTTGCGATGTTCATTCCACCTCTTGACATTTTGAGTTCAAATTCTGCTGATTTTAACTTAGCCTTTTATCCATCCAGGGTTACTAACATAAAGTATCAATCAATAGTATCAACTAACCCTACTTCTTTTACTGACCTTGTGCCTAAATCAAAAGCCAATATTAAAATAAATATGTAAATCCAATCTCACAATTATCTCTTAAATTTATTTTAAAAGTTACATAAAGAGAAACAGCCAAATGTAAAAATTTTGTATTTGGTTGTTCTTTTTAAATCTATTGTCTGTTTTCTTGTTTTCAGAGGAATCAAGTAAATCTAGTAATGAGAGCAGTGATGACGAGGATGATGATGAGGAGGACGAGGACAGTGAAGAGGAGAGCTCTAGTGATGAATACTCTGAAGTATCTGGTGATAGTCATGCAGTAAATAATGCTGTTGCCAGCAGTGCAGATGATGATGGTGATGAGGAAGATGACGAGGAGGATGAGGAAAGTACATCAGATGAATCTGAGGAGGAGAGTTCAACAGAATCCTCTTCTGATGAAAGTGTTAAACATGTAAAAAAGACAAAGAAGGTAAGAAGACTTTTTGTAGAGGTCTCATAACTTGTCTTTTCCTTTTAGTCCGTGGCAGTTCTTAGTTCCTGCTATCCTTTAGTATTAGTCTTTAATCTATGTCTATACTGTTAATCAGTCATCTCTGTTATCTAAAACTACACAGATCTAAAACACTCAGGGTATTTACATGCTTCACAATTTGTCATGATCTTTCCTAGCAATTTCTCATCTGTAGCATTGCCAAACTGCATAACAAAGTCTTCTCTGATCATCTGGTACTCTACAAAGTACAAATTATAGTTACAGAATTCATATATCTAAAATGTTGGTGCATTTATTGGCCATGCCTGCTACTCTGTTGCTTTTTCCAAACACAAGCAAAGCTTGTTTTTACATTCCAGTTGTTCAGATTCTTTTACCTAAATGTACATACATGTATTCTTATAAGGACAGAAGCAAGAGAAATTAGCCAAGACATTAGGGAAACTCTGACTGGAGTATGAAGTTTAAAAAGTAAAAAAAGACGGTTACGAGATATCTGGTTACAAAGATCAATTTTGAAAAGTCATCCAAAAAGAATATCTTCCCAATGGCATTCGGGCAGATTCTGCAATTTTAGAATTCATAGTACTGACTTCCATGTCTAATTTGTTCTCATATTACCCATTTCCAATAGATTTGTAAGGGTTATTCTACTTTACAGAATTCTTTGGTGGGAGAGTTCTTTTCTTTATGTAATCTAGCTGAGTTGTATCATACACTGAGTCTATAATCCCTTTATCTGTTCTTTAATTCCTTGTTGTCTATACAGATGATCTGTAATTTCTATGAAGTTAACTTTTAATACCTGTTGTCAGAGATCTAGTCTTCAATTTATGCTGTTTATGCAGGTGGTCTGTCATCAATGTTGTATATGCTGTCAGTTTTTAATCTTTGTTTATGAAATCAGTTTGAAATTTTAATCATACTTTGTCATACAAAAAAATGTTGCTGACTTTCTGTTGTCTTTTTACCCAGTCAAAACCCATTACAAATAATAAATCAGCAACTCCTGCTTCCAAAGACAATACAAACCTTCTTTTGGACCTTGATGACTGTGAGTATTAAGATCAAACTTGTTAAAGCGTTTATATATATTTGTTGAGGTATAGCTGAAAGAAAACTAAATGTACTGTCAATTTACTAAGAATGGAACGGAGTTGGTTGTAACACAGTTCTACCCATTGTGATGAAGAGTGACTGTTAACACTGTAGATTGATTGGTATTTGTATTTATTTGTGTGTGTGTACATCTGTATGCATGTATATATATGTGTGTTATAATCTTTAAGAAAGATGAGATAGTTTTGGACCAATTGTTTTTGATCATCCCACCACTAACCACGCAACTGAAATGGGATAAGAAACTGTTAACCAACCAATGCGTTGCATGCTCAACTCTATGGTTCAAATCTTGTTCATATCAACTTAGTCTCTTCTTTTTTTAGTCTTGTATAAATAAAATAATTACAACTGTGTATTGCAAGAATTTTCATACAAAACATCAGTCAAAATTGAGGTATAATATTATACAAGTGTAAGAAAAAATTTGAAAGAGTGAGAATCACATGTTTGAGGTTGCACTGTACTTGTGTAAATACATTAGATTTGTTAGGTTTTGATTTGAAACCTCTCAATAGATTTTGGGCAAGTGAATAAAATGGAAAGAGGAACTATTGAAGTCAACTCTCAAGAATATTTCTAAAACTATCACTCTATGCTTGTCATAATAATTTGAGATAATAAAAGAACCTCTCTATGGTTGCTTGATCTGCTAGCAGTAACAGCCAAATCTCCTTCAAACACAGATTGGATAATGTAATCAGGAGTGTGCTATTCATCAAAAAAGAATGGTCTGTTATCAGTTGAATGCATTTGATCTAAAATTTGCTTGATTTGGGGCCATCTTGAGACTAAGCAATAACTCTAAATATTGTAAATTTGTAAGTGTGTGGGGTGATGACTGGAAAACACAATGGAAAAAACTTCTTGTAATTGTTGAATTCTGTTTTCTGATACACTTATATTTCTATGATATGTGCAAGGCCTTCAAAGCAGGTGAGATTGATGCAGCTAATGCCTAGCCTGAACATCTGAAAATCACTTTCTACAGGAAAAATCGTAGGTGGGAGAAAGAATTGGAGATTTTGGTCTGCAAACTTGCAAAAGAATGAACTTCACTGAAGGCAATTAAGGACTCAGATAGTAGTATTAAATTAGGTAGCCTGTTAGCCCTGCAACCTATTAGGGTGATTATGTATTCAAATATCTTATAATCTTGGAGAGAAAACTGTCTTTAAAGCCAACTTCATCTCTTTTCTCCAATAGAATTGCTACATATTTTCTCTCTAGGTTCAGTCAAGTGAGTTTGCCCAAAATATTCAGTATGTTAGTTTGTTTGGATGGTAAGTGACAAGAGGTTGTATATGCATGTCTGCATTGCAGAAATGTTGCTTTCCTAAAAATCTTGCCATTACATGGAATTTCATAACACAAAAGTCAATGGGAAATAGGTTTCATGCTCCAGAATTCCTGATTTTCAGGAATGCAATGTTTCTGTAAAGTATGGGATACCTGTATATAATTATTTACATACCAGGTTTAATTTCATTTTCCATCATTCTGAATTGATAAAATAAGTATTTGTAATATACTGAGATTGATTCAGTTAACTATATATCTTCATGTCTAAATGTCTAAGTTAAGTTGCTATTAAACTCTTAACAGTTAATTCATAATGATTTATACAGTTCTATATTTAAGAGAGGTGGAATTATGTACATTATTTACATTTGACGGATATTTGTCCTCATCTTGTTTGTTGTTAACACAACATTTCAGCTGATATGCCCTCCAGCCTTCATCAGGTGTCTTGGGGAAATTTTGAACCTGGGTTCTTATTCCTAAAGTATTTTTCGAAAAATACCTTAGGAATGAAAACCCAGGTTCGAAATTTCCCCAAGACACCTGATGAAGGCTGGAGGGTATATCAGCCAAAACGTTGTGTTAACAACAAACAAGATGAGGACAAATATCCGTCAAATGTAAATAATGTTCATAATGATTTGCTTTTAAATTTATGATTTTCTGGATTGTTAATCTCTTCTCTAGTATATATGTTTATAATATATCTATGTTTTGATTGCTTTAATCTTTGATCATCGTCAGATGTCTTATTCCTGGATATAGAGCAGCTCACTGGATAAGACTATGACTAGTCTTAGGTCAAAATTTAAGTGTCTCATTCAAATCCAGCCTGAGACCATATACATATCCAACAAAAAGTTACATTATAGCACTTAGAGACCCAAGCAATCAAAATGTAGTGTTGATATAATTATTGTAAATTATATTGTAAATTGGAGATTATATTGTAGATTGTAAATTGGAGATTAATAGTCAAAATATTAAATTTTTATATAATTTTTCTAAATAAATAATATCCTTTTATGTAATCAAGACAATTATTTTTACTATTCATGGAAAAAACTCTGCTAAAAATGTTAATGTCCTAAATGTTTCAGTGACTCCACAAAACACAAATGCTGTGATGACACCAGCTGCCAGACCTGTGCAAGACATCCTCACACCTATGATTGCTTCTTTGGATCTATATAGCACACCTGTTTCAGAAAATTCTCCTGCCAATTATGTTAGTAGAATTTTTTACTGTTTTACTTTGTCTTTCATCCTTCTGCTATTGGTGGCAGTTAAACTTCTACAATTGATTCCCACTCCTATCCCAATAAAACTGTGGCATTGCACTAAATTTAGAAATTGAGTGGGTGGCGTTAGGAAGGGCATCCAGCTGTAGAAACTCTGCCAAATCAGACTGGAGCCTGGTGTTGCCATCCGGTTTCACCAGTCCTCAGTCAAATCGTCCAACCCATGCTAGCATGGAAAGCGGACGTTAAACGATGATGATGATGATGATGATGATGAGTAGGTAATGAGAGACGGAGAGAAGGAGAAAGAAATGTTTGTATTTGTATATAAGTATATATATCTTATAAGTGATCTTTTGGCAGTGTATGTTGATTGAAGATGTAAAAGTCTGCAAGAAAACTGATAACCTGATGCTTTTAGGTTCTTTGTGATACTTGTGCCAGAGATGTACATACAATCTCTTGACACTGTTACCATCCTAAATGCAATGAACCAGTGATTGGCACATTGGAAACATGTAACCAACAATGCTGCTGTTCGTGATCTTTTAATGTCTGCATATTTCACTTTGAAATCTACTTTTTTTAGTCAATGAACTGTAGCCATGCTGGAGTGCTGCCTTGAGGGGTTTGGGAGAGCAAATTGCCCCCAGTACTTAATTTTAACTCTGGTAATTTTATCAAACCTCTAAGTTATGGGGATGTAAACTAAGTTGTCATGCCTTGATGGGGGACAAACACACACTGATACACACACACACAAATAGTTATATGTGACAAGTTTCTACACAGTTTCCATCTACTAAATTCACTCCCCAGGCATTAATTGGGCTGGGACTATAGTAGAAGACACTTGCCCAAGTTGCTCTGTATTGGGACTGAACTTGAAACCATTTGGTTACAAAGTGAACCATGCTTGTGTAAGTACACATTCACAGCTCAATTTTATGTTTACAAAAAATAAATAAATAAAATAAGAGTGTATATCTCTTTGAGATAAAAGAAACAACCAAAAAATATTTATGCCATTATCATATTTGTTCCAACATCAATCTGGCAGAAGTTTAAGTAAAGAGAATTTTTCCATGCATCTCAAAACCTGTGTTATGTTTTCCCTGCTTGAGCTATTTCAGTTTGTCCACAATATTTCAAAGAAAAACTCAAATGTTACAAACTCCTGATTACTATTTCACTTATGTTAAATGAATTACTGTTTGTTTATTTTATCTATGGCTATATATGTAGGAAGCATTATATCAACTTGCTTCCAATGTCTTTTATCAGCCTGTTGATAGTTGTTCTCCATCTGTTTCTAATTTTCTGAAAAATCGTTTTCTCTTTTTTTTTAGACACTAAATTTCCCAGTTGTCAATAACAAATCTTATGAACTATTAAATCGTATGACAGCAAAAGGTTTGTCAGTGAAGTACTGTTTCACCAGGACCATATCAATTTTCAACCCTAAGATGACCTCAATTGAGTTGACCTTTACAAACGAGTGTGATAAACCTATGAACAGTATAAAAATTGGGAATAAGGTATGTCTTTGACTTTCAAGTGGCACCAGTGATGCTGCTATTACATGTATTATGTGTGTACTCTCACACATATAAATTATGAAATATACAAAGAACTGCTAAAGTTTAAGACTAGCTATTGATACACACACACACACATATATAAACCAGAATCTGTTTAAATCTCCTGTGTTCAACACACTCTCATGGAGAGTTATTGTATTATATAAAACTCCATCCAACTCATGCCAGCATGGAAAACAGAGGTTAAATGATATAATTATATAATGTATTATATATGTTTAGTACCTGTTGTTACTTCATTACTATGGTTTCATACTGGCATCGAGAATTTTGGCCACAGCACCTTGCATGTTCACACTAGTTCTTCAACTTTTGTGAATCATTACTTAATATCACTAAATACCTGGATGTTAGTGTGAAACTATGGTATAGAAATAGCAGCCAACACCAGACTCCTGTATGTATGAGTATAATGAGGTGTCTAAAAAACCAATCTCAGTGTGTCTCTTTTGAAGATTTTGTCTTAGTGTAATAAGCCTGTGATGCTCATTTTTTACTATGAATTGCAGACTGCCAGAATGGAGATCTGCAAAACTTCAGTTTTACAATGTCCTTTCAGATAGGTATCATTCTGTATTACTTGTTTAAATCTAGATTGTTAGGTTTGGCCATTGGGGTTTACATTTCTTGGTCTCTTGATCACATACACAACAGAGTGTCAGTAATATCAACCTGGTAAAATGTGGTTAAATATATATTTCATCAATTGTGTTGTAGCTTGTTCTTAACTTTCATGACCTTTTTGGCCCAGTTTATGGAAAATAAAATTAATGAGAACAGAATTAACCCAAATAAGATGCAGTTCAGCTTTGTGCCACTGTATCATGCAACTGTTTACTGATTTACAACCAGTGATGTTGTTGCCATTTCTTTTGTCTTCAAATCATCCACTGGCTTTGTACCTTTGAGGAACTGTGAAATAAAAGATCTCTTGCTTGAAAAACAGGTAAGAGTAAGCAGTAAGAAGGGCATCTGGTTATAAAATCATGCCATAATAATATATTCATCTAACTCATGCTTGCATGTCAAAAATAGATGTAAAAAAAAAATAATGACATTATACATGTATATGTATTTGCATGAGTGATGCTACAAAAAAATCTACCTTGGGTGCATGATACAGTCCTCCTATCCATCAAACTCTATCAAAACTAATGACAGCATAGAAGCTGGACATTAAATGATCATGACGATGTATTTGATTGAATATATGTACCACATTCTTTTTTTAATTATAATTTAACAATAGCAAATCATTTATTGCTTCAAGACTGTCATTATTCTTTGCGTTTACTTAGCTAAGTATGAATTTATTTATTTTTACCTTTCTGACACTTTTCAGAAAACACCACCAGGCATGGATATACACGATTTTCCAGAAATAAGTAAGTTGGCTATTTCCTTAAACTTTCTTCTTCTCAACTCACATGAATTCATTACGCGCTCACACACGTTTATGGCAGTTCTGTTACCTATTAGGATACAGTGGAAGCACATAAAGATTCCAAGTTCATGCAATGCTTCTAGGATTTCTCAGTCCAGTTAAGATCATCCCTTTCTAAAATGCACCTATGAGGATTTAAACTAAACACTACTCACAATAAGCATTATCATCACACAGTAACTGTTAACTGAGGGAATATGAAAAATTCTTGTTTAGAGTCAGCCAACAATCTATTAAGCTGGCCAGCTGTAGCTATTATGCATATACATTCATGCTTACAGGCTTTTTTTTCTTACCTGCTTTTTTTTTTTAAAAAAATCTTTGGCCGTTGCCAGTACCGCCTGACTGGCCTTCGTAGGATTTTCGAGTGAGATCGTTGCCAGTGCCCCTGGACTGGCTCTTGTGCGGGTGGCACATAAAATACACCATTTTGAGCTTGGCCGTTGCCAGTACTGCCTGACTGGCCTTCGTGCGGGTGACATGTAAAAGCACCCACTACACTCTCTGAGTGGTTGGCGTTAGGAAGGGCATCCAGCTGTAGAAACTCTGCCAAATCAGATTGGAGCCTGGTGTTGCCATCCGGTTTCACCAGTCCTCAGTCAAATCGTCCAACCCATGCTAGCATGGAAAGCGGATGTTAAACGATGATGATGATGATGTCTTAGCTTTTTATACTGTGCTATGATTGTTGGTAAATTGTGCCTAGTTCACCTACATTGCTTATACCTTTTGAAATGATATAAATGTCCTTAATTCATTCTTTTATAATTTTGAAACCACATGCTACTTAAAACAAAAAATGTTTATCTCCTAGATGTTTTTGAATTTATTTTTTTCTGTGTTGAGATGTTAAATAAAATTTGGGACAAATGTAATTGTATTTTAGTATGTTAGTTTGCGATCTCAAGGTTATAACTTCAGAGCCTTCCCAAACTCTGAAATTGTATTAATTGAATAGTATCTGTAATTCTACATGCAATAAAGATTATGATAAAACTATTTGCTACACTTACCTTTGGATAGCAGCCAAACAAAGAGAAGCAAACCTTTAGGTTATTTTTAACTCTGCATTGACCACTTCACCTTTATATAACTGTTATTGAACTACATTTTCCTAATGGTCCATTCACCTTCTCTGTTCTGTTCTATTTCTTTCTTATATTCACCTTCTTGTACTTGAGGGTACACTCTGACACCTTATAATCACCATCTTCTGTCTTTTTCAAGCCGGAGTAACCATGTATCTCCTTTACAGCAAGACACTTCTTCTTGTCTCTCTCTCTCATACTTTAACCTCTCATGTGAAGGGTCTTGTCTTGCAATTTACTTGGTAATCTCACTAGTGCCAGTGCTATGAAAAGAAGCACCAAGTACACCCTGTGAAGTGGTGGGCATCTAACCATAGGATTATGCCAAAACAGACATTGAAGCTTGGCCTTGTCCTTTGGTTTGTTGATTCCTGTCATTCCATTCAACCAATGCCAGCATAGAAAATAAATGTTAAATGATGACAATGCTGATGAAATAGCTGTATTGTGCACTTACATATTGTATTTGGTAGCATAATTTAAAATAATGTAGTCAGATACAGTAACATATGCAGTAAACTGGTTGTTGTTAGGTTAGTCCTAGATCAGCCCTGATCAAGCAGATCTATGACTGAAAGATGCATCACTCTTGACTGTCACATTTACTTTTGTTTTCCAGATGCAATGTATCTTGGACTACATTATTCGATGTGTTCCACCCTTTTCCTAAAGATGATCTTTATGTGATTTCCTGCCAGAAATCACATAATTTCATTGGCTTGTTTTTTACCAGTTTCTTTTTTCATTTATGCATTGAAATCCATGATTAAAACCTTTGCTTATATTTCTTCTCTTTTTCACAGCTACTCTTGCTCCAGGTGCCACAACTTCAGTATTAATAGGAATTAACTTTAATGATACCACACAGCCGGCAGTGTTTGACATTATTGTTGATGATATGCAGTATTCTGTGAAAATAAGTGCTCCTGTTGGTGAGCTGCTGCAACCTTATACAATGAATGAGAAGGAATTTAAAGCACAGAAAAGTAAGCCATTCTTTCTCTTTTGCTTTATTATTGTACAGTTTTACAAAGGTTTAAAGGTTACCTGCTGGATTACCATTGACAGATTAGGATTTAGAACTTAGGAGTTCATTTTTGAATTAAAAAAAAATTTTCTTTTCAAATTATTGTTATATATGTTTCATAATTTTTCAATATTATATTGATTATGGCAGTTAATTTGTAATTATACAATTCCATAAGAATTTAGTGTATATGAAGCAAACTCTGTATTCACACAACCATGCCTGTGTCTATAATTATGTAAATAAATCATTGCATATTTAGATGTATGAGAAGTTAAAGCAGTCATGCATTAATGATGTAAGTTTTAATGTTGTAATTTTGTTTTGTTTAAACTATTTCTTTTCTCTCTCTTATTTTGTGGCTTGCAGGTAAATTAACTGGTATGACAGAAAACACTAGTCAGGTGGAGCTGGCCCATAACCATGGCACTGCTGAATCAATTTGTATGTGTATACATCAAACTGCCAATGTGCTACAGGTTCCATCCAGTGACAGCCAAATTTATTATTTTGCTGGCAAAACACTTGCCACTCAGACGCTTTTGCTCATCGCAGTCGAGAATCAGAATAGCGAGAGTGCAAAAGTAACAGTAAACTGCGAGAAAATGGTTATTGGTTCCATGATGACTAAAGACATACAACATTCATTAAAGAAATCATAATGATAGGCTTCGGAATGTAGTTACCCCACTATCCTTTGTTTGCCTTTTTTTTTTTTTAATTGTTGCTTTGTTGGTTTTATTTTTGTTCTTCCTGTCTCATTTTATATGTTTATTATTGTTGTTGTTATTGTTTTTATAACTTCTCCCTCCCCACAAAGTAGAAACAAATTGATTTATTAAATAAGTTTAAACAAAGGGAAATGTTAAATTTAACAAAAAAGAAAGGATGTTTTTGGTTGGTCGGTCGGTTGGTTGGTTGGTTTTTTGTTATATTTTATAAAAATTAAATTTGGTAAAAAAAAAAAACAAACACTTCCTATTCATTGTTTTATTTTAATTAAAAAAAAGAACTTGGTTTATTAATCCCTCTATTATTGTCAATTAGAGGATAAGATGAGAATGAGTTTTTGATATCATTAATCTACACAAAATCATCACAAATGCAAAGGATTAATTATTGAATTGTGCATGCAAGTGTGAATGTGTGTCTTTGTGTATGCGTTTGCATTTGTGCGTGTATGTATGTATACACACACACACACACATTCTCACACACACACATATATATATATATATATATATATACACACACACATACATATACATTTATGTCTACACATAAACACACACACACACACACACGTACACAATGTTCACTTTTCCATCCAATCATGTCTACATCTTTGTTATGTTTAACAGAACAGATTTTCTTTGTTTTGTTCTGTTCCTGCCAATTTCACTCATTTCTTCAGCTGATGTTTATTAACCTGTTATTCCTTATCATTATTAGGCTGGGTATAAGTTGAATGGAACATTCCACATCTAAACAAACTCTAACTTTCCAAGATATTTGGAATGTTTTGGCATAAAAAAAAAACCTCTTCTCTCTGTTTTTATAGGAGTTCAATATATATATATATATATATATATATATATATATATATATATATATATATATATATATACATACATACACATGCACGCACGCACATATATAAAGTTTTTCTCTTAAATTTGGTAACTCGTAATAATTAATCTTTTATTTATTTATAAAGGAACATACAAAGATTTTGTGATTGCACTGGCTATTTTTTTTTCTGGAAGATCCCCTCTTTTTTTTTTTTATTCACTACGTGACCTTTTAGTTCTTCACATTGTCACTGTATGTAAAAATACCAAGGATATATATTGGCTTACATGATGGATGGCAAACCCAGCTGTATAAACCTTGCTTCTAATCAAACATGATCAAAATTTCTAAATCTCTGTCTCTCTTTCTCTTTCTATCTATCTCTCTCCATGAATAGCATTATTCTCCTTCACACCACTACTGTGCACATTCTGGTTCTGTGATGACTAGCCGAAAGAACCTGTCTAAATTATGCCAAAAAAAAAATAATAACTTTAAAAAATGGGCACTAAAAATGATGATTCATTGCTACACAAATATATTGTTGTATTTTTTTTTTTTAAATCTAATTTTTATTTTATTCAACACATATCAAAGTACGTAAGCCAGTAAAAACTTTAATGCTATTTCGTAAAGAATCTTTCTTCACTCCTCTTTGTTCTCTGATATTTCCTTCATATCCTCTTCAAGTGTTCAGTCATCAAACAGAAAATATTTTTACAGAACAATATTTGGAAGGAAAAAGAAAAAAAAAAACTACAAAATAAAGTTTTCTTTCTCTTTGAGATATTTCGATTGTTTTTTTTTTTTTCATTATTGTTTTATAACATAGCTTGGTTGTTCACATGGATAGAGATATCAGACAACCAGTTAAGAGATTTGTGGTTTGTATCCTATTGCACCAGTACTACATTGTGTGCATGCTCAGAATGTTTCTCTCTGAAGTGGTGTGGTGCACTTAGCTGTATGTAGATAGCAACAAGGCAGAAATAACTTAGATTTGTTCAAATACCTGCAATAAAGGCCAACTGTTGGTATTAAAACTAGTTGACAATTTAATTTTACTATCCAAGAACAGGTATTTTTTTAAGAATATACAAATAACACCTAAAGAATTGTTTATCATGTTCCTTTATTGTCAAATCAGAAGGAATAATCAAATGAATGCAATGGAAAGCCTCTGTCTATGAGAATGAGATACCCACAGCCAAGTATAGATCAAAATTTCTTATCCAAATCAAAGATTCTGCAAACTTTGAATCAAACTTCAACAAGCTGATAAAACAGCTGAGATTTCAACACACCATCTCCTTCCAAAGCACATTGAATAGCTATATGAAACCTTTCAAACTATCCCACAATGTCCATATACTTGCAGGCAAAACAAAAAACTACATATGACTATCACCACATGATAATGATGATAATAATGACTTTAAATTTCTGACAAACAACTAAAACATCAAAGAATATTAAAAATCCTATTGCATACTACAGCATTACCACAGAACTGAAGGAAGTAACTTCCTGACCACAAAACTTATTTCCTCTTTTCTGGGAATAGAATGTAAGCATAAAGCATATTCTTGATGCTATTAACTTCAAAATTAGGAGTACTATGAGAGTACTATAAGAACAAAACTGCAGTACTGTCATCAAGTGGTTTCATGGCATTGAAAATGTACCATTTCAAAGATTTGATATTGTGGATGTTATGTATCTATTATTTTAAAATCTTTCTCCTGAAAACATTGGATTTTAAGGGAGAATTCATTATAATTAGCAATATTGGTACCAGGATAATAATGAATGCCAAGAAGTCACTTTTGTACCAGTCTTATGAGAAAGTGTAGCATTCTCTGATGAGAAAGTGTAGCATCACTACAGTGATGAAAGCAATCTTATACAATATGACTAGCCCCACCATGGATGAATTTTGAAAGATTTTAATAGTATTCAAGGAGTTTAAATTGAAGATAACCATTTAACCTTTGAATGGCAGACATCATCAATTGATATTTAAAAAAATTGACATAAATACAGCTGTCATCAAAGGAAAGTAAATATTTTAAGGCATTTTTCACTGAGATTGTAAATTTTATTGTGTGGAAACCAAAAATTATTGTAGTTTTTGTACTTATTTAAACTGAAAATAAGTATTTAAATTACCCTTAAGAAATTTTTTTTCCTGCTATTTAAGGGTTAATCAAACAAACATTGGGACAGTATGTGTCTATTGTTTCTGACAGTACAAAAAAAAAAAAAACAGAAATTCTTAGCCAGGATTGATGTAAGTTAGTTTGCATATTCCTCACACTTATCAGAGGGTTCTTTTGAAGAGGCCTTCTTGGGTCAGGGAAAAAAAAATGCCAATACATCTGAGAGGTTGAGGAGTTACTAAGAGAGTCACCAGTACTTGATTCAAAAGCTTTGATGGGGCCCAACACCATTCATAGGTTTGATTGAATGGTTGTTGATAACTTGAGTTCATCCACCCTCTAAACACTAGGGTCTCAATTTAGCATGTGGAGGATTTAATCTGGAATTAAACTGGATTTGTCACTTCAGTTGCTAACAGCTCACCAATGAAACAAATGGTATTGATTCAAATGAATACCAATAGCAGGTTTATCTGATCCGGACTGAAAATACAAGCAAACATTTCCCTGACAGAAAGCCAAATCAGAATACTGTGTACATCCAAAAATTTCCAACTATATCCATCATTAGGAATCTTGAGAGCAGAATAAATAGAACTGCTGATCTATCCTCAGACAGTGGCATCTTTGGTGGAGCTACCCCCCCTACTACACCAGTATTCTCGCTTGATGCAATCAGCTAGTGTCTCTGCAGCACACCCTACCTATCCCATTCCAGACTGGAACAAAGAAGAGGAATATAATCTGCTTTACTTTACTTATAAATCTGATGTTATCATGAACCTATTTAGGAACTTTGTAGTATGACAAGACTATTCACCAATACACACACGCATTAACCTTTTTAACACAATCATAAATTTAAGGTTAGCTGTTTCTGCCTGAAAAACATCACATTCCAAATCACACACTATGAAAACACACAACTCAGCTAATTTATAATTGTTAAAATCCCTCTACCTGCCTACTCAAGGGTCCTGCCTTTTGAAAGCAATGAAGCAGCTTTAGCATCAAGTGATGGTAACAAAAATTACATAGGGCTCACTGCAAAATCTTTTAAAAGCTTTTACTATCACCATCTACACACATTTAGGCCAAAGAACTCTATATCCCTGTCCCAATTACTCTGGAAACTCGAGGAAAAAGGATCCAAATACCTAATAAGTTGGATAAAAACACTAGACTTCAATGAATCTCAAAACTGCAGGCTTTGTCTTATTGGGAAGTTCATGATATTAAAGCAGTCAGTGATATTGCCTAACTGGAGATAGAAATAAAGTTTAATTACCATCTTCAGAGGAGATTCTTACTTGACAGTTTTCAGATGCCTGAAAGTTCCACACCTATTGACTCCAATCCAAAGCCTTCAGATCTAATGAGTGTTGTGGGATAGTTGCTCTTTAATGACCATTTGCTGGAATTGTGAAGCTTTTCATATATCAGTCTAGCCTGCTATAATTTGATCTACAACACATTTAACTATGTGTTCTGCCTTGACCAATGAGAAGTACATTGCAGACAGCATTATTTGGTATATACATATATATATATCATATATACAATCATACATAGATATACCTAATATATATATACAGGGTGCATAAGATATTTGAGGACAGATTTATGTTTATAAAAAACAGATATATAATAACATAACTTTATTTATCAAAAAATACTATGTGGATAAAAATAAACCTTCTTTTCTATAATTCAATAAAGCCACCTTCAGCTTCTACAATTGCTTCTATATGAGATCTAAATTATCTACATGCTTAAATCAAGTGGTCCTGGTTCATTTTGGACATTACTCTAACTATGGCAGCTTTCAAAGAATCGTTGGTGCTATGGGCATGTTCATTGGCCTCTCTTTCAACAACGCTCCATTGAGATTTGGGGAATTAGGAGGCCAAATGTTAGGGGTTATGTAACCATGAACATTTTCAGCCATCCATTCCTGTGTTACTAGAGCCATGTGTGATAGTGCAAAGTATTACTGAAACACATATGGCCTTCCATTGCATACACTGTTTATCAAGGGCTTAACAATTATTTCCAGGACCTCAATATAAGTGGCAGCGTTAACTCTAAGGCCTTGTGGAAAGAAGTATGGTGGCATCACATGTCCTCCCCTAAAACCATAACAGTTGCAGGAAATTTTGTATGCATAACTCTTGGAACTTTAGAAGGGTCTGCACATAACCGTCTGTCATTTCTTCTGTTAACTTTTTGATCTTAGTTGAAGTTTTTTTTTGTTTGAGGTAAACCAAATCAAATCTTTTGCTGGATTTTTTAGTTTGTTTAAGAGCCTTTTAGATATGATGCAGTGATTTTCTTTTGCTTTTTCTGACAAAGTGACCTTTCCTCATCATACAAAACTTATATCTGATGCCTTTGTGGATAACATGTGTGACTGTTCCCTCTGACACGTGGAGATCTTTTGCAATTGACCTCATGAATTTACTGGGATTGTAATCAAAGGTCTGTTGAACTTGCTGATAAATTCAGGTGTTCAGATGATTTCAAAGCATTTAGAATGTTTTTTATACTTTGATACAGGTGACACATTCCCATCTTCAGTCTCTAGCTCCTTACAAACTTTGTAGACGAAAGATCTGGCAATGTTTAAAAATCGAGATATTTCTAAATTGCTATGCTCAGCCTTTATAACCACAATAACAACATGCCTCTTCATTTCTTGAGTAAGCTGAGGGTCTGCCGTTATTATTTTCTGAGATTATACAGAGTTAGCAAAAAATGCAGCAATGACCCAAAAAAGGTATGTCCTCAAATACCTTATGCACCCCTGTATATTGCATTTTGGATTAGAAGTGGTTAATATTTGTCTAAC
Organism: Octopus bimaculoides; assembly: GCF_046866305.1. Classification (NCBI taxonomy): domain Eukaryota; kingdom Metazoa; phylum Mollusca; class Cephalopoda; order Octopoda; family Octopodidae; genus Octopus; species Octopus bimaculoides. Next base: position 98,053,618 of record NC_142929.1, read on the forward strand.
ATGTTTATTGGGTAAAAATATGTTAGTGATTTAAAATTAAAATTCATGCTGATCTAGTGATCAGGAAATCAATCCATGTACTTCTAAGGAATTTAGCAAGCATTCCCTATTAGTTTTTTGGAGATCAAACAGAAAATCTTGGTTTTCAAAGTCTTTGTTTTAGAGATTGGGTCAAGCCTTGCCTGACGTATATAAATTTAAATTAAAAACTTAATTTTTGACAGTGATCTGGATCACCCAGCTGCACTTCTCAACTTGTGTCAAAATTTTGCAGTTGTATTTTTTCTCCTGAATAATACTAATATATCATTGTTGCATTTAATGCAAATTAGGAGATAATAGCAACAGTTAAAGACAACTAATTACTTTTAAAAAACCCCCCAAAAACCCCAAAGAAAATGCAATTAATCTTATGATTTTAACACTTTAGCATTTAAACCAGCTACATCCAGCCCAAATATTCTACCTGTTTTATATCCAAATTTGCCAGATATGGCCTCCCACCACACTTACACTACATAGTCGTTTTAAAAATAAACAACCAAATCATCAAAGCTAGAAGATTATGCATGATTAATTTAAAAAATTGTGAATAAATAAGTATTATATGTGAGAGAGTAATCTGAATGCTAAAGGGTTAACATTACCAAAAAATATAATTGAAACATCTCATGAGGTAATGGCCAGCATTATGAGAGCTATATGTAAAATATAAGATACTTAACTGTACAAATAATTAAGGTGGATTTAAGGCTGAAGTTACAGAGGCAGTTGTGTAAACTACTCAATTTGATTAACACTGATAATGTCTACAGATTGAGCCAGTGGTATGTAAAAGGCACCATGGTATGTAAAAGGCACATGTACAGCCCTTTCTCTCAGATTAAATAAAGATTGTGATGAGAATGCTGGCCAAGATGGAAATGAAAGCATTCTCAACTGAAGAGCTTAATAGAATTTTTGAAAATAGAATGCAAATGATGCTGGGTACAAATGCTGATGTTAAGAGAGAGAGAGAGAGAGAGATAACAATCAGAAAACAAGTTGAAAATATAATCAACTGCTATAGTATCATGTAAATTATGAAAGGGTTGTGTGGAACCATTCACACAGTCACTGGACCCCGACAAGAAATGGAGGATTGAGTGAAATGAGGTAGCAGCCTCTTATTATCTAGCATACTATCAATGAATGCCCATTTTATAATATTTAAAAAGAGAACAATAAAAACATTTTTATATAAGGTGATGCAAGTCAATAAATTTATAAAATTTGAAACTGCATGAAATTCATTTATTTTCTTCATTAATCATATAATTTTCTCACACATTTATTTATTTATTTATTTTTTGCTTGTTTGATATTAAGAAAATTAGAAATTTGCTATTTTCCAAAGTCAAGATATATATCAATGATTTTTACATGTAAAGGATGGCTACTTTTATTATTTTGCTGGTTTAGATCATTGAAAAGTGGCCATGCTGGGGGTATTGCCTTCACTGTTATAGTCTGGTGATGGCAAACCTATGACATACATGTCAGCAGTAACAAGTTTTTCAGTGATACATGAACCCCTGAAATAATATGTTATAAAAAAAAGCTTATCTATAAGCATTTATCTAAAATTATAATGGCCGTTGCCAGTACCGCCTGACTGGCCTTCGTGCTGGTGGCACGTAAAAGTACCCACTACACTCTTGGAGTGGTTGGTGCTAGGAAGGGCATCCAGCTGTAGAAACTCTGCCAAATCAGATTGGAGCCTGGTGTAGCCATCTGGTTCACCAGTCCTCAGTCAAATCGTCCAACCCATGCTAGCATGGAAAGCAGACGTTAAACAATGATGATGATGATGATGATGATGATGATGCATATATATAAGTGACATTGTAATAATAGGATTATTAGATAAATTACTATTTTGATATACCAGGCTAAAAAACTTTATTCTTGTATAGTTCATTATATTGATTCCCAACTAATTTTATCTACAAGGGGTAGATAAAAGGCAAAGTCAGTTTAGGCAGGATTTCAAAAGGGGACACAGCCAAGTACCACTCAGTATTTTGTTCAATACTCTACTGATTTTTCTAGCTGATGTCTCTTCTTAGTTAAACAGAGGAGAGACATCAGGCAGGACCTCTCAATCTGGTGAATTTGAGGTGTTGATATATTCTTTGAGTAGGCCAACGTCTGCAACAAAAAAATGTAGTTGACTGGGAAATTCTAGAGGGCTACAGCTGAAAGTAGAAAAAAACTGGATAAAGTCTTTAGTGTAGGATTGGCAATGAGATGGAGTCGGGGCTGTTTTGGGTGTCGAGAATATCAGAAGAAACAATGTTTCTGTGAATCATTTGATGTAGCTTTATGGTGGTAATCACTTGAGTGACCTTTTGGATGCAATCTAGAATCAAGATACTTCATTAACTCTGAAATCACCCAGTCTACCTTAGTATAAAGAGGTACTACATTTCGTTAGCAGAAGCAGCAGTATTGAATTCAACACATTTTTATGGGTGTCTGAAGAAAGCATTGAGAGAAAGAAGTGGTTCCTGTATTCAGCTTTATACTATATAATGGACCAAACAAGTATCTAATCAATGGATACCTGTATTTACCTATTGTATAGATGGTAGTACTCATTAAATTCCCACATACAAGTGTTATACATATGTATGTATGTTGGCACTCTGTCGCTTACAACGTCGAGGGTTCCAGATGATCTGATCAACGGAACAGCCTGCTCGTGAAATTAACGTGCAAGTGGCTGAGCACTCCACAGACACGTGTACCCTTAACGTAGTTCTTGGGGATATTCAGTGTGACACAGTGTGACAAGGCTGACCCTTTGAATTACAGGCACAACAGAAACAGGAAGTAAGAGTGAGAGAAAGTTGTGGTGAAAGAGTACAGCAGGGTTCGCCACCATCCCCTGCCGGAGCCTCGTGGAGCTTTAGGTGTTTTCGCTCAATAAACACTCACAACGCCCGGTCTGGGAATCGAAACCGCGATCCTATGACTGCGAGTCTGCTGCCCTAATCACTGGGCCATTGCGCCTCCTGGTGACAATGACAATGATGATTATATAAGGCCAATAAAACCAAACAGAATTTTCAGAGAGCTTGTGAAAGCAATGGGCTCTGCAAGTACAAAATAAGAAAAAAAAAAAAAAAAAAAAAGTAAAGGGAGAAAAAATAATTACATTGAAAAAAAAAAAAACAGCCAGTAATGTAGTAATTAGCTAATTGGTGTTTGTCTATTTATTAACTATGGAGCTTCAATCATCAATTGAAAAACTACCTTTAACCTATAAATCTAATCAGACAGTATTATTTGGTGATGCTGGCATGTCCAGTCATGTTAAGTATGTATAAAAACAAAAGAAAAATATATTTTGAAAGGTTCACTGAGCCGAGTTTTATTCTAAATTTAATATTTTATTATTATCCAGTTCACTAATGTGCATTGACTGCTAGAGAGCTGTATGGCTAATGAAGAGATAGTAATACATTATCTCAAATAGGTAATGCAAACATTGACTAACTTACAGATATTTGTGATTATTGTAGTCTTACAGCAGTCAACTAGTTTTTAATGTTGTTGTTTTGAGCTGCCCCAAGCGGCTCTTATTTTAGGGCACAGAGATGGCAACTCACATGTTTTGCATATGCCATATTTCAATCAGGTTTACAATCACAATGTATTTAACTATGCTGTTGTGTAATCCCAAGTCAACCATGATTGAATAGACTTATGATCACAGGTAGTGAATTGCTAGAGTCAGTGGAGCATTGGGTGAAATGTACTGTGTATTTTGGTACCTTGCAGTCTGAGTTCAAATCTCAGACCCAATCACCTTTTTGAAAGTAACATATCATGAAGTACTGCTTTCTGCAGCAATAATACTTGATTTCTCTTCCCACTTGTTTCTACTAGTTTAGGTGGCCCCTGAATGGGTCAGTGACCTTATCTTCTTTTCATTCATCTCCTCATCATTCATCCTCTCTCTGCTATTTATTGTGTTATTTAAGTAAGTAAGGGAAACTGTACTTGATATGCAGTACTTCTACACTTTCTGTACTGTCAGTCATCACTCCCTCTCTAATCAGTCCGCTAATAAAAGATCTTCTACCTCAGATTTGAGATTAGTAATCTTGAAGGGCCCTTTCTGAGCTAAAATAGATAACAGGTGTATTATATTAGGTGGTGGCTATAATAGACTTGAGAAAAATACCCTGGAAAAAAGTTAAACTTTACTTCAAAAGACACTGAATTGTCATATGCATAAGGAAGATCCTTTGCATGTGGTTTATTTATCAAAAGTGAAAGTAATATTTATGTCACAATGTTGCTAAACTGAACGAGTTAGTGGGTCTTTAAAATATTCTTGGTCTATTGTCTAAAAGATTGTTTGTTTTTTTATATGCCATCATATATGTAATACAGCAAGTTAGACATTTTCAAGTTGTCTCCCTATTCTCTTTTGATAGAAATTAGTTCTATATATAATGATATGTTTTCATCATTAAGAGAGTAAGTTGATAAAAATTTCTTGGTTGACTGCATTGAGTATGCCAACTCTTTCTTGAATACTATGCTATACAGTGTGTCTGATATTATATAACCCCCAATCATCATCATCATCATCATCATCATCATCATCATCATCATCATTGTTTAACGTCCGCTTTCCATGCTAGCATGGGTTGGACGATTTGACTGAAGACTGGTGAACCAGATGGCTACACCAGGCTCCAATCTGATTTGGCAGAGTTTCTAACGCCAACCACTCTGAGAGTGTAGTGGGTGCTTCAATAACTGTAAATATAAATACCATGTGAGAGGGATATGGCTCACCACTAATCTGGGGTGGGTTTCCATGTAACTGTCAAGTGCTTCCTTAGTATGATATAAAGGGCTGTATTCACATCCTCCCATGGACAAAACATGCAGTAAAGACTATCAAGGGAAAATATCCTTCATTTCTTTAAAAGTTCGTTCACATTGTCGCACTATCCGGTAAGTGAAAGCCACTAAAAACTAAATTTAAAACCATTACCAAACTGTCAGATTGTCAGTGAAATGAAGAGTGCAGTTCTTCATTGATGAAAGACATTTCTATCTAGTGCAAGCTGATAATATTAAAATATAAAAACTGGACATACATACAAAATAAGGTGTCCAAAGCGACAGATTTATATGACAAGCTGCCATCACCAACCATTTTCATTATTTTTACGTTTTTATTTTTTACTCCATTAAATGCATAAATCCTTTTGAAGGATAAAATGAATTCAGATTGAGCCATGAAAGTAGATTGTAGTTAAGAGGCTTTGGGTTATTGCATGCACGAGAAATGAGATGATGGTATCAGTTCAGATATGGAAGAAATTAAGCAGACATAAAAGCTATTGAAAAATACAGAAATAGAGAAAAATGTAACAGCAATAGAAAAATTGAAAAAAAAAAAAAAAAGCAAAAAGAGAGAGGGGGAAGGAAGGAGAGAAAGAAGAGAAAATTAAATAAAAAAAAACTGCAAAAAGTATATAAAAAAAAGGAAAGCAAACCAAGGAAGTTGGGAAATGGTATTTGGTTGGTTTGTTGATTAGTGGTTGTTGGGTTCGGCATGAAGATATGAAGATGTGTAGGTGGAGTATTAGGCTTGATTTAAGAGAATTAAACCTTGGAGATGAAATGATAAAGGATAGTGTTATGTGGCTGTGAATACACATATACACACACACACACAGATACATACATGTGCACACATGCACACCCACATGAAGAGGGTGAGTGGTAGGGGAGAGGAGAGAGGAGAGAAGGAGAGAGGAGCAGAGTGAGGGGAGGGGGAGAGAGGGGAGAGACAGACAGAGACAAAGACAGAGACAGAGAAAGAGAGAAAGAAACAGAGAGAGCATCAGTGAGAGAAATGGAGAGAGAGAGAGAGAGAGAGAGAGAGTAAGAGAGAAAGAGAGAGACAAACGGATAGATAGAGAGAAAGATAAAGGGAGATGTTTTGCAAATCTACTCAAACCATGCCAGCATTAAACAATAAGTATGAAACTTTAGTTGATAATGATGATAACAACAATTATGATGATGATGATGATGTTAATGATAAGAGGGTGATGGTGATGGTAAAAGAGATCTTGGTGTTGATATGGTGATGAAAGTGATGACAATGAGGATGATAAAGAAAAAAGTTGACAAAGACGTGAAAGTATGGGTGTGTGATATTTACAGGGTAAAAACAAGCAAAAAACACTCATAAAAATTAAGACTAAATTTATGTAAAATAATCTAACTGAATAACACGTGTTTAGATTTGTAATTATTTCACCAGTTTATTTTTCTTTTTTTTTTTTTTATCTTGGTTCACTTTTTTTGTTGTTATATTTTCTGACTTTATATTTAAAAATGCTTCAAATCATTATTTTTGTTATTATGAAGAGCAGCGAAACGAAGAATCAGTAGAGCATCAGAAGAAAATGCTTTGTAATATTTTGATATATCCTGTTACATTCTAAGCTCAAATCTCACTGAAGCTATCTTTGCTTTTCAACTTTCTGGGTGCAGGAGTAGGAGTGGAGATCAAAAGTATGTCACAGTCAAGTACTTATTTTAATATCAAAATAAAATAAGAAATGGTGTTGTTTAAATTGGCTACACTCCTCATTCCAAAATTTGTGGTCTTGTGTCAACATTAGCAATCCTTATCAAACAGAAGGTGAAAGGCAGTATCAATGGGATGTTGGACAAAATAGAATACATAAAATTTAATTACTATCTTTTAGAATTTAAGTTCAAATGCTGCTAAGATCAACTTTGATTTTCATCATTTTAGGCTGAATAAAATAAAGTACCAGTCAAGTACTAGGGTTCATTCAATCAACTAGCTCCCTACTTACTTAAGCCCTTTGCTCTATGTGTCATTAACAACAACTTTTCTCCAATGTTCTGAACTCTAGGCTATACTGTACTTCCCGTTGCATTCGTCCCAGGTCTTGTTAGTTTTGAATTGTCATCAATGCTTCAGTAACTTTGCTTTTTCTAGGTAGGGGTGTTGGTCCTATGCAAACCCATTTTTATTTCTGGGAAGAGGTGGTCCATATTAGTCTGATATAGCTTGGTACTAGAGCAGTCACAGGTGTTGCCATCAGAGTCATTGAGGCAAACAATACAACAAGGACTGGACCTTATGGTGGATCTAGTGCCCTGCCTCCCCTCAAAGTTTCAATGTCTTGTGCCTATATTTTCCTCTTAATTTGGCATTGCAGCAGAAGGATTTGTTGAAGTAGTTGGATATTACATAATGAAATATAGATGGTATATGTGTGCAAGACTGGGAAGCTTTTTTTCAAAGACTAGCAGTTGTCTATGCATGCAAGTTTCTTCTCTCTATGCCACTGATGTTTTCCGAAGAAAAAGCATGGCTGATATAGCTTGGTATAGGTACTGCACAGTATCCTGTCTAAGGTTTTAAAAATTCAGACAATCCTGGATTATTACTTTTTCTCTTCTTTCTACTTTTTGTTAGGTGGCACAGTAGAAAATGGAGAGAAAGGCAACAGTGGGAAGTTCACCAACAATGCAGCAAAAGGCAGAGAGGCTGGTGAAGAATGGACCACACACAGGCTTGAAAGGTGAACACCAGGAAGTGCAAGATCCTGAGAATGAATTCCAAAAATGCAGACACCATCATGATGAATGGAATGACATTGGAAGAGGTCTACAAGTTTGAATACCTAGGAGCCTTTGTTCCTCACATTGGAAGTAGTACCATGGACCTGGAAAACAGACTGGCTAAAGCCTGAGTCACATTCAGTCTCAAGAGCTTCTGTGGATCCAACATTAGTTAGAACACCAAAATGAAACTGTTCAAAACTTTGGTAAAGACAGTTCTGATGTATGGCTCTAAAACCTGGAAAATTATAAAAGGAAACTTTTTCTCCAGCAAAATGAAAAATAAAGTTGATTTTGGTAGGATCTGAACTCACTGCACAATGTTAGAACTTCTACTGAACACTGTAATCATTCTGTCAATTCACCATTTGTCAGTATATCAGGGTATCTATATATAGTTGCTAATGTCTAAATATGCTTATGTGTGTCTATAAATGCTTGAATGTGTTTATAAATGTTTGTGTGTGTCTATATATGAGGGTGGGCCAAAAAGTTCATAGGCTGACTATGAAGGAGTGATGCTAGAGCTGTGAAATCTTGCTTGCATTAATTTCAACTCTTCTTGTTAATAACTGTATAGTTCCTGTCTCATTAAACTAGCATCTTGTTGTTCAATGAAGACTTCAAAAGTAATTAGTAACAACTTCCCTTGAAAATGGAAAAAATTTGGCATCCCAGTGTTATCAAGTATCTGCAGAAAAGGGGTTTACCCCCCCCCCCCCCCCCCCATGACATTCATGCTGACAAGGTTGCTACTTTAGAGGATGGCACTCCAGCTTTATCAACAGTGCAAAAATGGGCAACTGAAGTTAGGAGGGGTAGGTAGAATTATGAAGATGTCTCGAGATCTAGACATCCTGCAACTGCCAGCACATGGTGATGGATGACTGGTTATAAACTATAAATCAAATGGCCAATGCTGCTACCATATCCTGTGAGAGAGTTGAGAATATTCTGCACAATGAACTTGGCATGACAAAGGTTTCTGTTTGGTGGGTGCCACATCTGCTGACACCTGATCAAAAGCACACCAGGCTTATCACATCCCTGGGAAATCTGACATTATTTCATGCAGATCTAGCTAGCTTCCTTACCCAGGATGAGTGTTGGCTTCATCACTTTGAGTGAGACCAAATAAACCTCATTTGGTCACATTCCATGATAGTATCTTGGTCAGCCTATGAACTTTTCAACTGACCCTGGTATGCATGTGTGTATCTATATATGCTTGTGTAAGCTTATATGTTTGTGTGTCTATATATGCATGTGTGTGCCTATGTATGCATGTGTGTATGTGTAAATATGCTTGTGTGTGTATCAATATTCATGTGTATGTCTATATGCATGTGTGGGTCAATATATGCAATTGCGTGCCTGTAAATACATGTGTCTAGATATGCTTGCGCGTGTCTATATTGCATATGTGTGCCTATATATGTTTGTGTGTGTCTATGCATATGTTTAAGTATTATAAATGCACTTAAATAAACATGGTGATGAAATACAGTGTTAATTATGCTGATTTCATATTCAGAGATCTGAAGAGATGACTGTCACTCATATAACACATAAATGATCTGCTGTAATTTAAGTGTTTTATAAGCTTATTGAAGACCATGAATAATAAATATTTTTTTATTAAATTGCTACTTAATAATGGTTTTAAAATATGTATTTTACTCTATTGTATTAGATTAAATTTTGTTTATGTCAACCCACTTTGCATCACAAATGTAATGTTAACTTACTATTTGTTTGTTTGTTTTTTTTAAATTTTTATAATTTTGTTTCAGAAATTATATTTTAAAGCATGCCACAACAATGACAACAACAATGATAATTCATTGTTACAGACAAAACAATTTATTACTATATTTTAGAATAGGATTATTAGGGGAGGAAATACAATATCCATAACTTTTGTGGGTTCTCATAGACTGAATTGGTGTAATCAATGACAAACTCGAATATCAGCAGATTAAAGGTTATAGGAAAAAACATGGGTTGGGATTAAACTGATAGTCTGGTTAGAAAGCTTGTGGTAAAGTTGAACTCCATTAAAGGTACTTAAGGATCAGGTTATGGGGTTAAAAAGAATGATGTGTTAGGGCCATCACAAGTTAGATCTATCATCCAATGTTATGAAGTAGTCTAACCCTTTAGTGTTCAGATTAATTTGTCAATTGTAATGCTTATCTGTTCACATTAATTTTAATTTATTCAGGTTCAAGTGGGGTGTCCACAATATTTGCTTGTAACTTTGTTAATTTTCTACATACAGATTTGAAATTTTGTAAATGGGCGCTTGTATGCCAGTGGTTTATAGTTACGTAATTTTAGCTGATCTTTCTGATTAAATTTGATTTTTATGGGCAGGTAAATTTAATTAACAGGTGTAAAAACAATGAATAAACACTAAACAATGAATAAACACTAAAATCCATATACTTAATACATCTTACCTGTTTGATTTGTCACTAAAATTAGCCCAGATGTCAACCGCCAACAATTTTACATTGTTCAAGATGAGGTACATTAATTTGAATTAAGTAAAGTACAGGTGTAATTGGTAAAAGATTTTATTCTTTCTCTATATTTCATTCAAACATTTTCATTGAAAATAAAGTACAAAACTCTTTTATTAGTCAATATACCATTGGCTATGTACTCTTTTACAATTTAATGAATTCATTTACGTCACAGAGTGCATCTGATAAAAAAAAGCTCATTAACAGGTGAGACAAAGGTGAATACTGGTGTGTAACATACTGAAAATTAATATGTATTTCTCACTTTCACATATTATTTATAATAAAATGAAAAGGAATATATGATAAAATATAGTTAGGACATACTTCTGTCATGAAACTGCCCAAAGCACCCTTTACACAAGGGCACTTTGCAAAAAGAACACATACGAAGTCTCAATCTGATACCCTTTTGCAGCGAACACATTCTGCAAACTTTTTTTCTTCTATTTATCTTTTCGACTTTACGAAAGTCAATATTTTCTCTGTTGACATCCACGTCAGTTAATTTTGCTTTTCTCCCAGTTCTGTGCTTTTTAGAAGAAAAGCCCCCACGTAACTGAGATGTGATGTCAACCTGAAATTTCAAATGGTCATAGTCCTTTGGTGGCGGAGGTACCTTGTGGCTTTTTACATATACAATATATGAATTAACTATAGTTAAATTAACTAAAAACCACAAAATGTACCTCTACCATTTCTTTCCAGGTCGACCAACTGGGTAATATCAAGTAATATGCCCGATATTGGTTAGATTTATCAACCCCACCCATATATTTGTTATAATAAATATTCACTAGGGGTTTCCCCTCAGCACCAACACCAGGTTGTTCATTAGTAAACAGAAATGAAATCTGTCTTTTGTCTTTGAAAGCAGTAGCTAATAAATTTTCCCTTAACATTTGTAAAATGCCCCCTCTTTTTTAAAATTTTGCTTCCATTTCACGGGGTAAACCTTTGCGGTTGCCCATGTAAGTACTTACACGGGCAAGATTTTCTGCCAAAGCTACTCAACCAAAAAAAACCAAAAAAAAACCCCGTCAAAATAGAGGTGTCGGTGCTGACTGGTGAACTGGTTCAGTAAGAGACCATACTACGTCATGTCCCAGTCCATATGGTCTGTTTCCATTATATCTTTTACCTGTGTAAACATCGAAGTTTAAACAATATCCAGTGTCTGATTCACAAATTTCCCATAGCTTGATTCCCCCGTTTAGTGGATATGGCTGGCATGTACTGCCGAAAATGTACTCTGCCCTTATAGCCTATAATGGTTTGATCTACACTGAGATTTTTCCCAAGTAGATACACAGTTTTATAACTATTAAGGAGTAAATCAATTACAGGACGTACTTTGTAGAGGGGATCGTAGTTTGGGACGTTTTTTGCTGGGGGCATTAGCAGAATCAATTAAATGTAAATACTGAGATATTTTCAAATACCTCGTCTTTGACATTATACTTGAGATATACGGATCACCATACCTTATATCAGGACTCCAGTAGTTCCAAAGTCGAAGAAGCTGTTTAACACCAAACATAATACTGATTGTGAAAAGCGCTCTCATTTTCGCAGTATAAGTTGGTTGCCATAGTGGATCGTTTTTTTCCGCGAATATACGTTGCGCATATTTGTTTGTGTCCTCCGTAACATTTTCAGAAAAACTTTCCAGTAAAAATAAAAACAGATAGTCCAGTGGTTGAGCATCAGGAGGTAAACTGTATTGTGGACCAGTGTTTTCTGTGAAATCAGGAATAGTGATTGATGTTGTAATGTTTGCCATGTTGCCATGTTTACGATATCATTTTCATCCACTTTCATTTTTATCACTTTCGTTCTCAAAATCTTGCTCGTCCGACGAATATTCACTAATATCGATATCAGATTCGCCCAAAGACAAAATACTCTTGTTTTCATTTATATTTTCTATATCGTCAAGAGTAAAACCTTCAAAGTTGGAATCGCTACTTGCTGACGCCATTTCATTAAAAACTAAGGTACAGACTTTTCTTCAAACGTTGAAAAAACCATTGTTTCTTTATTGCCCAAAAGGGGCCGACAAAGAGGGGACAATACAAACGCATGTGGGGGGGGGGGGTCACATAACACAAATAAATAAAAATTCAAAATAAAATTAAAATTATGATAATATGAATGAATAACGAAAATGAAAAAAAATGGAAATGTGCTGCTTGCCCCACCTCAAGCAGCATCACTTACTTCCTTTTATCTTGGGCGTCCTTTTAACACGTCCAAGCCGTGTTTTTCTAACAGTTCCTTATAATCAATATTGTCCATTATTCTTTTCAATGCTGCATAAATTTCCCAATATATGTAACCTTTATACTTCTTTACTTCTTCCATTTGTTTTTTCGGAAGTAGCACACACGTGTGTCACCCTACTGTATTTATATATCCTTCAGCGTTCACAAATTTCGCTGTTTTCCATTCTGTTAGCTTACAAATCAGTTCCTTGTTCTCCTTATCCGTCAGAAAACATACGTAACTAGATTCACGGAGTGGGGAGTTTTGTATGTTTTGTTGTGTTTGCTTTCCCTTTTTTTTTTTGATTGTGTAGGATGGAAATGGGTGGGTTCGGTGTCTGTAGGGAGAATGTGGGTCTGAGAGGTTGTGGGTGGGGTGGGTATGGTTTGGGGTTCCACTTCACAGAGTTCCTTCTTCCCTTTGCCACTATCCACATTTCCTTCTTTTTGTTTTCTTCCTCCTGTACCGACTCTTGCTTCTTCTCCGACTCCTTTTCAGCTTTTTCCAGATTTTGCTTTTGTAGAGAGCAGTGTGCTCTGCGGCCTTTTTGGCCACATTTAAAACGAGGGGTTCTGCCCTCTACCCACACTTTCAAAATTATGTCACAGACAGTAACTGTCTCTGTCAATCTTTCCAGGGTTTCTACCTCGGCATGTATAATAAGGTCTAGTATTTTTCCTTTCCACATCAACCCTTCTGTTTCTGTGGCGCAACCTAAGCCACATCTATAATCGGAGAGATACCTTCCATCCTAATCTTGGAAGTTCTTCTACAGAGATAAGTAGGTAGAAGGACCACTTTGTCTGTCTTCACCATGTTTATGGCATTCCTCTTTGCTGCTCCCTCTGTTCTGAATTGTACGACCACCATCCCGTACCTGCTTCCTCTTGCCGAAACTCTACATCCCTCCACACCGTGCACAATGCCTTCTCAATGATCTCTTCTTCGATGTATTTGATCTTTTTTCCTTCCACTGAGTAGACTTTGTATACTATAGTTTTCTTAACCATGTCATCCATTACTTTCTGGGGTGGTGACAACTTTACGTCACCACCCACTCTGCACGCCATCTTTTGATATCTTTTCATGTTCAACATGTCTATCTCCTTCTTCTTCACTTCTGTCACTTCTGCAAAACTTTTCCTTTCCAAGTACTTGTCCATCCTGTCTACAGCCATAACTAGTTCCTCCTCTCTTATGTATTGTCCCGTCTGTGTTCGCCCCTTGTGGGTAATTAAAAATCAATGGGGGTTTTTTTTTCAACATTTATGTCTCCACGCTCTTTTGTTGCTGATGGTTGTAAGTATTGGAAGTGAAAATTTGTTGCTGCTTTGCAGCGGTTTTTTGATTGTGATGGCAGGTGGAAGGAGGTTTTATTTGGACCTGTGGGGACATAAAACAGAAAAAATCAAATCAATGTATGAGAACATGGGATAATAAGGGAAATGAGAAAAATGCAATGAAACTACCTGGCCTCACCTCCGAACAACTCCATTTCTGCCTTTTAACACTCTTAAACCCTGAACTTTCTAAAATGTCTACATCATGCTCTTCCAACAATTTTTCATATGTTAAAAGGTCTGGTAGTTTGTTCCAATCAAGTTCCACTTCCCACCAATCATATCCCCTTTCATGCCTTGCCAACCTCACCTTTTGTTCCTCTGCTGTGTTTACCACACATTGATGCCACCTCTTAACACTGTCATACGCCTCTATTTCCACTTTTTTACACTCTTCCCATGTCACTACCTCCTTACATAATTCCTCATTTGAATCGTCATACATTATTACAGTACATTTTTTCTTTTCTGCCTGGCTGGAGGGAGTTTGAATGTTTTTGTGTGTACTTGTTTTCTTTTTCTTTTGCTTTTGCATCGGAGGGGAATGGGTAGGTTTGGTGTTTGCGGTCTGCTCTAATGTGGCTCCTTAGGCCACATTTAAAGCATCTGGAGACTCTGCTCTCCATCCTGACTGTCATTATCACGTCATCCATAATTATTGAATCTGTGATACTTTCCAGAGCCTTGGTTGATTCTTGAACAATCAGGTCCTTCAATTGATCGTCCATCTTCCGGGTTGCCTCCAACAATTCCTCTTCCGACGACGATATGTCTGAGAAGCTATAGTCTTCTACAGACATGTTTTTACTAAGCTATCTCTCCTCTCACAAGAAGAGAAAGCACAAAAAAAACCTCTGCGAAGCAGCACAACACACTCAAACACTACAGAAAAAAAAAAACACCAGTACAAAAAGCAAAGTATAAAATATACAAATGTTGAAAAAACCATGTGGTCTAAACAATTTTACGGTATTTATACTTGAATAAAGGCAGGAAAGGCTTCATCTCGCATCATGTCAAAGCTACAAGAATTCAATAATGGGATTTATTTATTTTTTTAGCGATTTCGTAGAGCAGTTGGATACAGTTGGATTTGGCCGGTTTGAACAAATAAAGGGGAATTAATTTTGGCTGGTTTTGGCTGGTTTGAACACTCGCCTTTTTTTAAAGTATGTCTGAATAGTTCACTGCAATATAAAATTTAAAGCATTAGATATATGTTAGAATGATATATAATCTATACTATAAATTGCAGTGTTCTTGATTGCTTGATTGATTGATTAATTGAGTGTCGGCAGATTCACTCGAGAACGGTGCAGTGGAATCGCGTGAAATTCAGCACAGAGCGGCAGCATGGTCCGCTCATGTTCAGGAGATTTTTATTGCCCTCCAACTCCCATGGTTACCGAAATAATCGATTATTACTTTTTAAGATAGGAATATCCCATTCAAAGTAATGTGGCTGGGTTTGTTTTTCGAAAATTTTAATCAGAGGCACAGAAAAAAAATAATTTCAATTTTTTTGTGTATTAAAAAGCCAAAGCTGTTAGACGCTGGTGTACAGCGATAGATATATACGCAGTGAACGTTTTCTCCATTTGCATGCAATAAGGCTTAGGGCAAGCGAGTGTAACATCGAAATAACTTGAAAAGAATGCATGTGGGAATGTCGTTATAATGAATGCTCATTTAAATGTATTTTGCATGGAGTTGATGTACTTTTTAACAGGAGAGGAGTGCCTGCAGGCTGGTTCTTCTCAAGTTTGTGCATTTTCAGGTTCAATGTGTTTCAAATAAGTACTGACAATTGAAGGTGATTGCAAAGACAAAGAACTACCTGTTTTTTTTTTAACAATTTTAACAGTGAGAACATTGGACAACATATGTTATTGACATTAATAGTTTGTACCTCAGCTAATTACTGATGAGAACTGCATAATCCATGTGTCATGTTAGAGATCTAAAAGGCATTTTCGAATTTCATTATTTTCTTTAATCCAGGCAATGCTGGATATTTCTGCTAGTTTAGTTATAAATCTTCCCTATGATACATCCATCAGAATAGATCCAGTTCAATATTTCCTTTCATCTCTCAGGACTGTTGAAGATCTATGTCTATTACTGTCTTTTCTTCCATATCCATATGGTATCACATCTATGTAGTCACTTGGTCTGCTCAAAACAGCAGCCAAATCTTCTTGAATGAGGAAAAGACACATTAAATAATGTAGTCCAGTATATTCCTAAAAATGCAAGACAGTTTCAACTGTTTAATTAAGGCTGAGCTGGAGTTATAAAGCAACATTTAGTATCACACAGATATGTACATATTCATGTTTTGTTGTAATCGGCAAAACTGTCAACAGGTATATGACAGGTAAATGGTTTGATTCCTGTAGGCATTTCTGTTCATTTATATATACTGTGTGTATCCCAGTTTTAGAAGAGATATTCAACATCCTTGTATGCAGTAAGGGGCAACTAAAAGGGTATTTGGCTGTAAAACATTGCCTCAGAAAAAACTGTCCTTTTGTGAAAAAGGTTGACATTCTTGTTTTAGAGCCAAAGATTAACAGAAACATGCACTACAGCATGACACACGAGCCAATGAGGAAGCCTCTAAGTGGTGTTCAGTCTGCTAAAAATAGAAACCAAATGCATCTCAATCCACACCCTATCGTCCCAGAAAAGGGCACAGATAATGTAGTATAGGAAAAGAGAGGATGGTCACAGCGGGATCAACTTTGATCATAGTTTTATTCAGTCAGAGCCAACATAGGATTAAACCACAGCAACAACTCATGACATCAGTGAAGCCTTTGATTGAGTTTGGTATGACAGCCTGTTAGTCAAGTTGCTCACTCATGAGCTCCATCAATCATTTGTCATTCAAATGTGAAGTATCATGTCAGGCCATTCCAATACAGCATATGTACTAACAAGTTCTCTCTCTCTCTCTTTCTCTTTCTTTCTTTCTTACCTACACTTTCTTTCTTACCTACACTTTATACTTCAAGGTTTAGCTATATTATCAACACCCTTTCTTCTATACATTTTTGAAGTTATCTATAACAACACACACACACACACACACACACACACACACACACACACACACACACACACACACACACACACACCTAAGCAGTGAATCTATCCTTCATTCTTTCTTATCTTTTTGCAAACAAATCTCAACCAAGAACCTTTGTGTGGTTACATGACCAACTAGAAATAGCAACCAAATCTCTCTGAAATCACACTTTCCTTCCTAGAAAAGAACACACTGAATAATATGGCATAGTCTGGAGTACACTCAACCTTGTGTGTGAATTTTCGTGCTTGTGTTTGCCCCCCCCCCCACTGCCTGACAACTGGAGTTGGTTTGTTTATTTCCTTGTAATCTAGCAGTTCAGCAAATGTAATTGATAAAATAAGTACTAAGCTTGAAAAAAAAAGTACAGGGATTGATTCATTCAGCTAAAGCCCTTTAAACCCTTTAGCATTTAAACTGGCCATATCCAGCCCAAATATTCTATTGTTTTATGTTCAAACTAGCCAGTTCTGGACTCTCACCCCTACCTTACAATGTCATTCTAAAAATATATAATCACATCATGTAAATTTCAAAGCTACAAGATAAAACAAGATTAATTCAAAACAGTATGAATAAATAAGCATTACATTTGAGAGAGAAATCTGAATGTTATAGGGTTAAGGTGGTGCTTCAGCATGGTCGTAGTCCAAAGACTGAAGCAAGAAAAAGAGTGAAAAAAATGAAAGAATCCAATTTTTATCTAACTTGGAACATGATCAATTTCCTGTGTAAAGTTTATAAATTTAAATCTTTGTTATGTTTAAAACACAAAGAAAGTTACTGCTATCAAATTTCCTACTTTACCATTTGGCATCCCAGTGTGAACTAGTAATATGTCAATGAGAAGAGTAAATAAATTGTTAATCTCCAAAGTAGGATTGGTACCAAAACTAAGTGACCAAGAAGTCTAGAGTTATGTTATCACTCCTGCCAATATATAACTAAGCTGCATTCTTATTACCAATATCTAAAAAGCGTATTAAGACATACAAACAATGCTTACAGACATTACCTTTTGATTCTTTCAACTAATCCATTTCCTTAAGTGCTCTTCTTTAATAATTAATTATATAATAATAAGTGTGACTGTCATATGTGTCACAAATTGATCTGAGTTGTTAAAATGAAAAGACTCACCTTGGATATAATCTCAAAAGAACTAATAACATAGTTCAGTATCAATGCCCTTTCCTTATGATAAGAATTGTAAATAACGATAAAAAATGATATATACACTTAGGAAACAAAACAAAATAAAACAAGAAAACCAATGACTATCTCTTAGATGCCTTGTTTCTTCTCTCAGACTATAGTTTTTACAATTGTCTCTGTTCCTTGAATTTACCTGCTGCATACTTCATTCACCAGCAGAATTGCATGAAGTTTTAGTCAAACCTTTTCTTATTTAAGGATGGTTATCATAGATAAAAGTTTGTGCTTAATTATAAGCAAAGATTAAATGAGTAGTCTTATGTACTTTAGAATTATTTTGCATCTTTGATATTTAGTTCTAATTTCTTATTTCTTTATTGCCCACAAGGGGCTAAACATCATCATCATCATCATCGTTTAACGTCCGCTTTCCATGCTAGCATGTGTTGGACGATTTGACTGAGGACTGGCTAACTGGATGGCTACACCAGGCTCCAATCTGATTTGGCAGAGTTTCTACAGCTGGATGCCCTTCCTAATGCCAACCACTCCGAGAGTGTAATGGGTGCTTTTACGTGCCACCGGCACGAAGGCCAATCAGGAGGTACTGGCAACGGCCACGCTCGAAATGGTGTATTTTACGTGCCACCTGCACAGGGGCCAGTCCAGCGGTACTGGCAACGAACTCGCTCAAATGTCTTTTCCCGTGCCACTGGCACAAGTGCCACGAAGGCGACATTGGTAACGGTCATGCTCAAATGGTGCTATTTATGTGCCACCGGCACGGAAGCCAGACAGCTGGTGCTCTGGCAATGATCACGCTCGGACGAGAGCGTAACTGGTACTTAATTTATCGACCCTGAAAGGATGAAAGGCAAAGCCAACCTCGGCAGAATTTGAACTCAGAATGTAAAGACAAACAAAATACCGCTAAGCATTTCGTCCGGCGTGCTAACATTTCTGCCAGCTCGCTGCCTTGATTTAGTTCTAATTTCTGATTTTACTGTCACCAGAAAAATACAAGTATTGATCCCTACAATGCAAATCTATAGTTATTGTGTATGGTTAATATTACTAAGCTTTGTCCTATTTTAATGACGTCCAAATGTAAAACTAGTACCATATAGACATTTAAATTTGTAAATTAGAAAATTAGATTGATAGACCTTGGTAAGAAGATCTTCATTAAATGTTTCATGGATATAAAGAAAATATTTATGTTTCTGATTCTAACAATGTATTCTTGTATTGAGGCATGCAACAGCAAATACAATTTTCATTTTGATATGGTACATTTTATAGTTTTCTTATTTTTTATTTTGTGCAATGACTTAATTTGCACAAAATCTATTTTGATGACCATTCTTTAATACTTTTTAAAGACGTAAAATATATTTTATTTTAAAATGAAGTTGACTAAGTTTACTATATAATTTTCAGTAGAGCCTATTTTAAGTCACTCAAAGTCAACATTAAAAAATCATCATCTAACATGACTATCTTAACTGATGCGAAACAAGAAACAACAGATGTTCCCATTGTATTTTGAATTGTTGATATCTATAAATAAATACATGATCTTGCAAACATGAAAACATGTTCTACATTGTAATGAGTTGCACACAATTAAGAAAAAAAAAAGTTAAAATGAAAAGCAATTAATTTCTCATTGTCAAAGCTATCCTGGACAGAGCTTGAATATACTTTGCTTTATCAAGAACACAAAAAAGACATCCTTAGAATCAAGCAGTCTGCTTCATTGTTGCTGTATTGTTATTTCAACTTTACTAGATTGATTTCATGCAAATCATACGATTGTTAAAACTTTCCTTTATATTTTATCTATGCTTTGTGATGTTTCATATATGCTTTCAAAGCTATATGCATTTATGGAATGCTTTTTGCTATTCACTTGTCAGATTTGTGGTGTATCGGTGAGTTACCATATCAGAAGATCAAACATGATGATGAAATATATACTGATATTCTTTTGAAAAAAATTTCCACTAATAGGGAAGTATTTCCAACTTTTGCTTGTCCTCCAATATATTTGACTATGGCACTCCATCACTATCATCTTTATCTCAATCCCAACTACTCCCACCCTGATATAATTTGTGGCAGCCATATCTACTGCAAGACACCCATGTTTGTCCCTCTCTCATACTATAACCTTGCAACCCTTGGCATAAAGCCATTTTTACTCCCTCAAATGCTCTGCCCGATTGCTTTTCCATTTCCTTCTTCTCTGTTCTTTTTCCCTTGCATGAAAAAAAAAAAAGCACATATATAGTGGTTAGCATTACGAAGGGCATCAAGCTGTTGAAACCAAAGCTGACACTGGACCTCAGCATAGCCATGTGGCTCACCAGATCCAGTTGCTTTGTCCAACCTATGCCAGCATGGAAAACAGACATTAAATGATGATGATGTGTGATGTACTTCATACAAAAATTTCTCTAAATACTTGGATCCTGGAATCAAGCTAGCCATCAGATGGAACATTTTATTTATCAAAATCTGTTAGTACTTTATAAGAAACAGCACAGATATGAATGAATGTATGTATGATGTGTGTATGTATGTATGTATGTATGTATGTATGTATGTATGTATGTATGTATGTATGTATGTGTATGTGTGTGTGTGCATGTGTGTGTGTATGCGTGTGTGTGCGTGTGTGTGTATACATATACTCTTTTACTTGTTTCAGTCTTTTGACTGTGGCCATGCTGGAGCACCGCCTTTTAGTCGAGCAAATCGACCCCAGGACTTATTCTTTAGAAGCCTAGTACTTATTCTATCGATCCCTTTTGCCGAACCGCTAAGTTACGGGGACATAAACACACCAGCATCGGTTGTCAAGCGATGTTGGGGGGACAAACACACACATACAAACATACACACACACATACATATATATATATATATATACATATATACGACGGGCTTCTTTCAGTTTCCGTCTACCAAATCCACTCACAAGGCTTTGGTCGGCCCGAGGCTATAGTAGAAGACACTTGCCCAAGATGCCGTGCAGTGGGACTGAACCCGGGACCATGTGGTTGATAAGCTAGCTACTTACCACACAGCCACTCCTAATTTCTGTAAATAATATGTGACAATTATTCGGTAACTCCGAGTTTTGGATGTCAGGGCGGAAACCCATGCTGCCATCGTGTTTTACCCTTATTGCTTTTTTACACTTTTTTACACATTTTTCTGTATTTTGCCTTTAGCCCTGTTTTTTCTTGGGCATGTGCATATATAGATGTGTGTATGAACCTTTTTTGTGCGCATGTGTATGTGTGCGAGCGTGTTCAGTGCACGTGTGTGTGCGAGCGTGTATGCGGGTATGTATATATATTTTGGCGAATGTGTGGGTGAGCATCTGTGTGTTTCAAGTGAGGGTGGACGAGGATATACATATAGGCGCGTCTACGTAGGTGTGCGTGTGCGCATGTGTATGCATGGACTGGTGTGCTTACGCGAATACTATGGACATTTTTACTCCCTTACCTTTACTCCCTCCCCTCACTTAGCGGTCATTCTAATAGTTCTTTTGTCTTAATAACGGTCAATTTCATAGCATTTTTTCGATGGCCAGATAACTGAAGCAATGGCGGCGTGGGTTTCCACCCCGACATCCGAAACTTGGAATTTTATCATGGTTACCGAATAATTGTCACATATTATTTACAGATAAATTCCTCTATTTACATAACATCGAGGTCTCTTTCTTTCTTTTGTTGTCTTACCTTTTCTATCAATATATATATATATATATATATAATTTTCAAGAAAACATAAATCTGGTGAAGAAGCACACTCTAAAATGTAGAGCAGTCTATATTTTTTCCTGGTGAAGGCCAGTTTACGGGGTTCCCATCCATAAAGGGTTTAACTTTATGGCTTATCGTCAGACCCCAAGACTTGTTGGCCTAAGACCTTTTTAAAATCTTAAAAATCTTTTTAATATATATATATATATATATATACATATACACATACATATATACACTGCTGAACGCCTGACTTTGTGATGGTCAAACATCCTGCTTCAGGGGCAACAGTCTGGTTTTTGAGCACGATGTCACCTTTGTCATTATTTTGGAACCTGACTAAAAAAAACATATAACTTTCTTCGGATGCACTTAACAGAGTGACAGTTTTATCCAAATTTATAAAAAAAAAAAGTCAAGTGGTGTTGGGGGGGATTAACATGAATACAAACACATCCACATACACATACATGCATGCACACACATGTATTTATGCATGTATGTAAACATGTATGTTTGGATGGATGACTGCATGTATATATATATATATATATATATATATATATATATATATATATTTGGCAGGAATAGCAACAGATGAAAGAAAGAGACCTCAATATTATGCAAATAAAGGAAAGTATCTGTAAAAATATGTGACACTTATTCAATAGCCATGATAAAACTCCGAGTTTTCGATGCCCGGGCGGTGTTCCGCTCCAACCATCTCTTCAGAGATGGTTGGAGCGGAACGTTGGAGAAGCAACTCAATTGCTAATCCCTGTATATTTATAATGATAAATAGTTTTACCGATAAAGGTTTTTTCATACTGAACTACTTGGCAGAATTGTTAATTATTAATTCTATTATTAATTGACGATTCTCTGCCCTTATTCTTGTATATATATATATATATATATATACCTGTAAAAATATGTGACTTATTCAGTAGCCATGATAAAACTCCGAGTAATGACGTGTTATCTCAGACTATTCTTTTCCTTTTCTTTGGGACTTTTACATCTTTCCTCTTTCTGACGAAGAGCCATGCTCAGAACGTCACATCCACTCCTTTTCCCTAACTTTTTCTGAGCATGTCTATTCACTGTGTATATTCTTTAGATTTTTGTTGTTTTTCCAGATACAAGAATAAGGGCAGAGAATCGTCAATTAATAATAGAATTAATAATTAACAATTCTGCCAAGTAGTTCAGTATGAAAAAACCTTTATCGGTAAAACTATTTATCATTATAAATATACAGGGATTAGCAATTGCTCCAACCATCTCTTCAGAGATGGTTGGAGCGGAACACCGCCCAGGCATCGAAAACTCGGAGTTTTATCATGGCTACTGAATAAGTCACATATTTTTACAGGTATATATATATATATATATATATATATATATATACAAGAATAAGGGCAGAGAATCGTCAATTAATAATAGAATTAATAATTAACAATTCTGCCAAGTAGTTCAGTATGAAAAAACCTTTATCGGTAAAACTATTTATCATTATAAATATACAGGGATTAGCAATTGAGTTGCTTCTCCAACATACTGAAAATTTAGAATTTGACTGCTATTTCTAAATTTTCAGTATATTTATATATATATGTATATATATGTTTATGTATGCGTTTGTGTATTTGTGTGTATGTGTGTGTGCATGAGCCTTGTAATGACGTGTTATCTCAGACTATTCTTTTCCTTTTCTTTGGGACTTTTACATCTTTCCTCTTTCTGACGAAGAGCCATGCTCAGAACGTCACATCCACTCCTTTTCCCTAACTTTTTCTGAGCATGTCTATTCACTGTGTATATTCTTTAGATTTTTGTTGTTTTTCCAGTTTTTGTTTTTATTTTTGATTTGCCTATATATATATATATATATATATATGAGAAAGAGAGAGAGAGAGAGAGAGAGAGAGAGGGGGGGGGGGGAAAGAGAAAGAGAGAGAGAGAGAGAGAAAGAGGGGGAGAGAGATATAGTGAGAGAGAGAGAGAGAGAGAGAGAGAGAGAGAGAGAGAGAGAGAGAGAGAAAATATTTAGTTCAGTGTCAAGATTTAACGTTATATTACCAGAAAACTTCATAGATTCTTTAAGGATCTTATTTGTCAATCGTTTTTGAAAAAAATATCAAAATAGTTAACTTTCTTGTTATGGAGAATATGTGTGTGTGTGTTTATATATATATATATATATATATATATATATATATATATATATATATATATATATTACTACATGATATCAACATATGCAATGTCCATCTTTTGGAAATGACCACCCTATTCATAAGTTGTATATACTATATATATATATATATATATATATATATATATTACTACATGATATCAACATATGCAATGTCCATCTTTTGGAAATGACCACCCTATTCATAAGTTGTATATACTATATATATATATATATATATATATATATATATATATATATATATATATATATATATATATTTATATATATATATATATATATATATATATATATATATATATATATATATATATATATATATATATATATATATATATATATATATATATTTATATATATATAAGTTGCGTTTAAGCTAAAAGTTCCTAGCATAAAATAATAAACAAAAAGGAGTTACTGATGCCGGGTTCTGCAGATCAAATGACACTCAACCTACGCTAGTTTGCACTACTGTGACATGACCTTTTGTACCAACTTGCATATTCTTCCGCTTAAGTTGTATGTTAGAATTATTGTTTAAAATAATGCACATTTAGTATCGATTAAAAAGAACTTTGATTTATTAAAAAAAAACAATAAAAAAAATAAATAACCTAACAATCACCTTAAGTATTTCAGATATCGAAAACTATTTGCGTAACTGTTCCCGGCTTTTAGACGTGGGACTTGTTGCACTTACTCCAGTGTAGCAGTAAACAATAGTATTTTGTATGTACGGATTACAAGAAGTGTTATAATCAGTTTTGCTATTATTCGACTAGATCTTTCACTAAGTCTCAAATATAATTTAAACATAGTAATTGCTTACTCGTTTCCTTTTAATTCATTTTACTTACCCAGATAAAACTGTGCCATAGAGTTTATATAAAAAAACAAACAAAAAAACGAACTTGAAACTGATGATATCTATGAGTTTATTCAACACAAGGAAAACCGCCCAGCTTTTGTCTTTATAATAATGGTTGCAAATTTTGCCACAAGGGCAGTCATTTTGTGGGGAGGGGATGAGTGGATTACATCGACCTCAGTGTTTCACTGGTACTTAATTTATTGACCACGAAAGGATGAAAGCAGAATCGACCTCGGTGGAATTTAAACTCGGAACATAAAGACGGACAAAATACCGCTAAGCATTTTACCCAGCGTACTAACGATTTTGCCAGCTCGCCGCCTTAATAATAATAATAATAATTCTTTCTACTAAAGGCACAAGGTCTGAAATTTGTGGAGTGGGTGGGGACCAGTCGATTACATCGACCCTAGTGATTCACTGGTATTTATTTCATTGATCCCCAAAAGGATGAAAGTCAAAGTCGACCTCGGCGGAATTTGAATTCAGAACGTAAAGACAGACGAAATGCCACTAATCATATTGGCCGTTGTGCAAACGATTCTACGACTTCGCCACCTTTACAATAATAAAAAAAAAAAAAAAAAAAAATTCAGACAAATACATAACAAAAACACCAGGACTTACAAATATATAATATAACATACAGAAAATTGCACTACTGGGCACTGCACACATTCTACGCAAAACACTTTCAATACAGTAACCATAAGACCATCACAGCAAACCACAGCACATATCCAAGGCACACAGAGCTGCGCTCGGTAGTGAAGTGAAAGCACGTTATAAAAATAAAACTACTGAACAATAATAATAATAATAATAATAATAATAATAATAATAATAATAATAATAATAATGATGATGATAATAATCCTTTCTACAACAGGCACAAGGCCTGAAATTTGGGGGAGGGGGCTAGTCGATTACATCGACCCTAGTGCATCACTGATACTTAATTTATCGACTCCGAAAGGATGGATGGCAAAGTCGACCTCTGCAAAATTAGAACTCAGAACATAAAGACGGACGAAATAACGCTAAGCGTTAACAATTCTGCCGGTTCGCCGCCTTTATAATAATAATACATCCCGAGGACATTGTCGCACTTCCCCGCTACGAATCCTCTGTAAATGTCTAAAGTGGAACACACACCGATCCTATTGCTCGACTTGTAGAGGACAGTGAGCGCTTGACGACATTCTAAGTGCCAGGCGCTTAATCTCGGCCTATCCTTTACCCAGGACTGCAGCTCCGTCAAGGAGACAAGCTGCAGAAAAGCGTGACTCACAAACGGAACCCACACACGTTCGCCTTCTAGAAATTGCTGCAGCTGGCCAACCTGAGTGCATGTCTGGGCATTAAAAACCATGGCATGCCTAAGCCGCCACGCAAAGGGAGTTGGTAGCAGACCGACCGCTTGACCATTGGAACGCGTCCCTTCCATGAGTAAATAAACAGGATACGCTCCAGTTTAACCAAGCAATAAGTAGGGCAAGGCACGACGGTCAGACGATAAATAATGACAGAGGCGATGTAGGTATTCGATGACAACTTCCTCTCTGCCCATTTCTGGGTAAGAGAGGTCACCCTGTTTGTCACCTCTTCCCAATTCTTATCCATCTTGAGGTCGGGACCAATCCAGACCCCAAGCAGTTTAACTGGTCCGTCAGTCTAGCGTCCGACGACATCGCTCTGCTTCTCCAGATGCCCAGTCGCAATCCCATCGACTTGTCGGTATTGATTTTAGCCCCTGCAACCGACTCATATTCCTTTACAATGGAGTCGACTGTCTCCATTCCAGAGGCGTCCGACACCATGACGGTGGCGTCGTCCGTGTATGCAGCCACTGCCCTCCCGAGTCCAATTTCGAAAGGGAAACCTCTTAACAGTTCCAACTTCTGCAGCAGTGGCTCGAGAGCCAGCACATACATAAGAGGTGACAGTAGACAGCCCTGACGGACCGAATGTGCAATACTAAACGACTCCGATTGTTGGCCATTTACTTTGACCACCGAGCAGGTGCCGTTGTGCCGCTGCGCATTGCAGCAATCTAGCCTCTGAAAACGGATCCGAAATCGGGCACTTTAAGAATAATTAATAACGATTTCTTTTACTTGCCACCAAGGCAAAGGGTGAGTGGGTCAATAAAAAGACAGACATAAAGTATTGGGGTTTATATGTGATAGAATGATAAAATAAAAAGTTTACACGGTATACATTGGAAGAAGGGAAGTATACATAGTATACGACACTAGAAAAAAAGTGATAGTGATGGGGTCCCCCTGATTCAGGAGGACCTCTAGGGATAATCAAGGAACCCCACCATCCAAGATCGCCCTGAATACCAAGGACGAGAGCCTTCTCCAACTCCTTTCTTCTGACTCACAGGTCTATACTAAGAGTGGTACCATCCACTCTTGCTATTTTCGCAACTTTCACCCATCTTTTTATAAATTCACTCGAAGACAACATCTCCCTCTCCATCCTCACTTTCCATTTCAAATGAAACTTGAAAAAGCCCATGAGGTCTTTACCAAAGAGGAATGTTTCTGTCCTCATAAATTTTCAGCCTCGTCCACCACATAACCTCTTTCGCCACAGCTACCAGACAAAGGAAACTACCTTGCCTGCCTGATTAAAGGAGGGCGGCGAGGCAATCATCATTATGGATTCGACTGTCAGACCCTTCCAACAGCCTTTTATCAAGTAATTTTTTTTAAATCCCCGCACCACGTGGGAATTTTTATCTTATAGTTTTATAAACAACTGACAATGTTTTAATTAAAAGTCTGTCCTTGGGGGTTTTGAGGATGAAATCCTTAAATTCCTTTCCCTCTGTCTCTATTTTGTTTTTGTTTTGACTTACAAAATCCATCAATTCACTGTTGCACTTGTTCACAACAGTGAACTTGATGGATACATTTTGTGTATAGT
Source organism: Octopus bimaculoides (assembly GCF_046866305.1). Taxonomy (NCBI): domain Eukaryota; kingdom Metazoa; phylum Mollusca; class Cephalopoda; order Octopoda; family Octopodidae; genus Octopus; species Octopus bimaculoides. The sequence goes on from NC_142929.1 coordinate 98,081,485, forward strand.
CTGATGTATATTCTTGTTTTCGAAGTTCTGTACTTGGTTATTTCTGTGTTTCTGTGGTTTCATGCTGTTGTTGATGATGTAGCTGTTTTTGAAGTTGTTGTTCTTGTTGGAGTGGTTGTGAATCGTTATGCAGTTGTGGTTTCAGAATGTTTGTGTTGATTTCTTGGAGTAGGGCTATGTACTCTCCTTCTCTTTCACTTACCCCCTCTTGTCACTGTGATTCATTGATCGCTCAGATCTTCTTTCTCCATGTCATTGCAGTTGACGTTGGTTTGGGAGGTAGAGCATTCAGGAGATGCTTGCTTTTCTGTGGCAACTGGAAGTAGACTCCTTCTTTGACTTGGTTTGGGAGTGGGTGTGAGCGTGGGTGTAGGTGTAGGTGAAGAAATCTTGAACACTTGTTTCTGATTTTGCATTTGTAGTGTTTGTAGTGCTGGCAGCAGCGAGAGTTTATTTTTTTGTTTTGTTTCAGGGCAGAAAGCCTTTAAGTGAGTAACAGATCCACATATATCACATCTTGCTTTCTACCCTCCACTAGCACCGACAGGTGAGTACCATCCGGGGAATCGATTAGATCAGACAGTTGGTCGATATGGTCCTGCTTAGATTGTAAAGTCAGTTCCATACCTATACCAGACCAGTTTTGCTTAGGTGTTTTCTTGACCTCCAATATTGTCACTTCATCTTCTAGACCTGCCAGGACGGCCGCCACTAACCAGGTGATGGATATTTCTGGTGGCACATTCAACAACCTAATCTTGGCAAGATGTTGGCCACGATAACTGGGGATTAAAAAGTTGTCATTCCTCAATGTGGTTGCGGAATGATACCTGGCTTCTTCTTCAATCCTAAGTCTCATCTCAATAGTTCCAAACTTCTCTCTTTCGGTGATGTGGGTATTTTGTTCCTACACACTCCCAAGGCATTTTTGTATTTCGCCCTCAGGAGCATTTTCCACCCGCTGAGACTCGGCTTCGATGCAGCGGTATGTTACCGTGCTTCTTAAGATGTTCTCTATCACATTGGATGGAGAGTTTAAAGTTACCCTTCTACCATTACTTTTTATGATTTTCCTTGCCATTTTAAAATCTTCATCTGTGCGGAAATTTTCCATATTTCTCTCCGCAAGCGCAAATCATGCGGAGGCGATATTCGTGTTTTTATGTTTCATATGTTTCGTATTTTTGTTGCTACTGTTATTGTTGTTGTTGTTCTTCTTGTTGTTGTTCTTCTTGTTGTTGTTCTTCTTGTTGTTGTTACTGCTGCTGCTGCTGTTGTTCTCGTCGACACTGAAATTTTGATTTTGCTTAGAGACGAAACATTATTCGCCTCGGTGACGTCATTAAGTTTAGGCCATTCTATATATTTGTTCTCATTTTTTGACGAGGAACGTGTTCCTGTGTCGAACATTATGATGACTTCTTTGTCAGGCATCTTTAAATAATTAAAGAAAATTGCAAAATATTTGTTTTTACTGAAAATAGTTAAAATTCAAAAATTATTGATGCGCACCCCGTGCAAAAGTACAATCTGCACAGTCCAGACAATCTCAGAATTGCAATAGTAACAATAAAAGTGAACAAAATTACACTTGTTTAGCTTACGGAGTTCCAAATTTCAACATTGTTTATAATTGGTTTATTATGGGACAACATACAACTAACTTGATACCAACTATCAAATAACCAGTGCAACAAACTAAATGGGATCTACAATCTTAGAGTTTTATTTATAAACCATGTTTCTTATTAGTTTGAAACTACACTGATATGACGTGTTTTATACACTAAGGTTCAGTATGGTGTCTTATTGTTTTGTCTAAGGTCAGCCATGACTGAGCTTACGATCTATGATCAAAAGTGTTCTAATTGTTACTATCTCATCTTACACAATGTATCATTCCTTTATTAAGGGTGAGATGGAGGGAGATTTAGCTGTTATTTCTTGAAGGATAAATGATTATGTTAAAGCTCTCACTTCGACCTGTGTAGAGTTATTTGGCTCCTCTAAACTGCTCCTTGTTAAGATGGTAAGATGTGGCGCACACACACATTTTACAGACAAGAAAGTAAATTTCGAACGCAGTAAAGCTGTAAGAACATCAGAGAAAGATTGGGTATTTACCCTCATAAGATGGAAAAAAATTGCCTGCTACAAAACCTCCCAAAACCAGACCCCAATATCTAAGAGTTATCTAAGCCTAATAAGATTATCTATGAAGAAAAACAACCAATATCAATGTATGTAATCTCCGCAAACTGTTAATCCAGAAATATTTTCCACTTTATTAGAATGAAGGAAAACTTAGAATAACGAGACTAAGATATAAATAATTCACAAACAAGAATAACAAATATGTATTCCCATTATCAGCTGCCAAACAGATATCACTATGGTTTCAACACCTGGGCAATTCCATTCAATCCAGTGGTATAAATAACATTAAAAGCACAACCACTGCTTGGGAATTAATAATAATCAGCAGGAGCGAAACGTTAGCATAGTATGTTCATTATGGCAATACTTTCTTATCACTACAAGCAACAACATCGAAGTAAACAATTAGTATTAACTTATAGTTACGAAACAGTACATATAAAGCAACGTACTTACTCCCCACAAAAACATTGTGATGCTAAAATTATAATACAAAGGAACAAGCGAACTAGACAAATTAAGGAAAAAACAAACTATTCAACCTCTAACACTCTACATGATAAGACCAAAGGAATAGCAAACCAAAAACTTAAAACATACAGATTAAACAAACATAAACTGTAAGATGTGATGTTTCTCAATCTATATTACATCCCGAACATGACAACACATCATAAACAAGCAAAAAAAAAAAAAAAAAAGAAAGCGGGACAGTATTTCCCATGACCAACGTCCTTGAACAATGTACAAGGAAAAAGATAAGCATAAAATTCCATTAAATAATACCTATTTTCCAGAAAGTTATGAGGAGGGAAAGTGTCGGGTCCTATGAATTTTCCGAAACTCCTCTTTCCAACCTCTCGGAAAATGTTATTCCAACAAATCTTTTCATACACTCAATCTACAGGATACAAGTGATTAGTTGGTGAAAGATTTGTCAAAAAGTATCCATTTTTCTGGAAGTTATGAGGCAAGAAATTCGGTGGGGTATTAAACTGTAGTTATGTCTTTTTTCAATATAAGTTAATGTTAACTTCCGTTATATTTTCAAAGAATTAACGGATTAACGAAGTTAACTTTTCGATTAACAGTGCCCATCTGTTTGTGTGTATGTATGTGTGTGTATATATATATATATATATATATATATATATATATATATATATATATATACACACGCCATGATAGATCGCTGACCAAAACATTCAATTTTTTTTCTCCGTGTTTTTCTCCTTGTTTTCTCCATATTCTTTCTGTTGAAGAGCGTAGCTCGAAACGTTAAAGACTTTCTGTATTCCCGAGCGTTAAACTAATACATCCTTTTGTTGTTTACACCACCTGTCCTCGTCTGTTGTTGTTTTTTTTCGTAAATTCTCCCATATATATATATATATATATATATATATATATATATATATATATAAAGAATAATAATAAATGGAGCAAAGCGCATATAATCAATAAGTTCCTTTAATTCCTACATATGTTTCAAAAATTATATGCACTCTACTCAAAGGAGTAAGAGATGATGCTATATACATATAATATATTCACCACAAGTCTTGCATTTGTAATATAGTTTCCTGAAGATAAAATTATATGTATATACCAGCATCTCTTACTCCTGTGAGTAGAGTGCATATAATTTTTGAAACATATGTAGGAATTAAAGGAACTTATTGATTATATGCGTTTTGCTCCATTTATTATTATTCTTTATATCAACTCAAAATACATCACTTTAATATGGAATTTCTAACCCTTAACCGGGTGTAATATCCCAGTTTTTGTGTGATTTTGCTACCCTGGTAACTATTAACATATTTGCATTATCGAAGTTTTTCAACCAAGGTAATATTAATATATACATAAATAATATATATATATGAGTGTCTGTGAATGAAATACACACATACCTAGTTTTCTGTTGTTGATGTTGTTTTGTCCAAGATTGTCAATAAGCGTAAAAAGGCTTTTCTTCATACACAGTTTATTTAGGATTACATTATACATTGCGTCCTTTCATTATATAAAATATTAAGGTTTGATTTGAGAGAAATTAGTCTAACATTTCTAACAAAGGGAACAACTGCTCTGAAGTCCTCTCATCAGCACATGAATACATATTTCCTTTGCTTTTTAACTGCTCTTTTATTTTCTCTCTGAATGTTTACATTTGGAAATGAAGGCATTGTATAACTATGAATTTTATTTGCAATGTTCTAAATATTGACTTTTTGTACTGGTTTGTTTTCTAGGTCTTCCTTTAATTTCTTAACATTTTCCCAACTGTCTTATATGACAAATATATTGTCCAAATACATCACATCCGTGTACACCAATTGCAAATAATTGCATATATTTACATAGTGACAGTGAATATCTAAACAAATACAAAATGTTTGTAGAAAAGTACCTACTTAGAAGAGGATTTAAATTCTCCTCCACAAATGAAGCACTCAATAAAGAAACTTACAGAATACTAATCGACAAGTATTCTTTACAAGCTAATTACAAAGCCATAGAACAAAGCAAAAAGAAATGCAAAGTCACAAATATATCAAGCACTAAACCAATTAAAATGCCTAAACCAAATTTATTATATTAATTAGATACATTTATGCTGTAGAACACATTATCAAAACCCTCTTAAAATAAACACAAAATGCCTTTCACAAAACACAAGCTAATACTAATAATGATTTCAAATTTTTGCCACAAGGGTAGCTTGGAGGAGGGGATTAAGTAAATTACATCGACTTCAGTGCATAACTGGTACTTATTTAATCAATCATGAAAAGCTGAAAGGCAAAGTCAACCTCGGCGTAATTTGATCTCAGAACATAGCGGCAGACAAAATATCGCTAAGTATTAATACTAATAATAAGCTACAAAAACACTAAGATTAAAAGTTTTTTTATCTATATCTATATAGCTGAGTTTGTGAGTGTGTGTGTGTGTTGCATCTATAGAAATCCACACCTTACAGGATAGCAATCTGGGAGTCGCACCAATGGATTCCTCATGGTCGAAAATGCCCGGAATCGGCTATTTGTTTTTTTTTTTTCGTTGCTTCCTAACACGTGAATTTTTGCATTAAAAATAATTTTAAACCATAAATTCTAACAAGTTTCAAGTCGCCATTATTTGCAAACATGAGTTCAGTCCCTAGTCAATAATAAATCACAAACATATTAAACCACCAATAAGCAATTAATGACCAATGTGTCTTATAAATTTGATTCCAAACATTGAAAGTTGTAAACTTCATGACTCCAACTGTTATGCTGGCCATACAAGTATGGTAGTCCCCTACCAGATCACTATGCTGTTAAATGATGATGATGATGATGATGATGATGATGAACTTAACTAAAATTAAAAAAATAATTTATAGTGAGTGTTTTTATTTGAATGCAATCTGTTCAAAATGGAAACAAAAATTATCTCCGGTGAGTTGAAATCAAAATAGTTAAGAAAACACTATTGAACAAAGTTAACTATATACTAATGAACAGAGCAAAGAATACACTATTGAACAGAGTGAAAGCACAGAACTATTGAACAGAGTCAAGAATATATTATTGAACAAGGAAAATGCTATTTAACTGAGTAAAGAAAATGCCATTGAACAGAAAACAAATAAACGTTTGAACAGAGATAAGAATATACAAATGAACAAAGTAATAGGAATATACTATCGAGCAGAGTCAAGAAAATACTTATCAAACAGAATTAAGAAAGCGCTAGTGAACAGAGTAAAGAATATACCATAAAAATGAATAAACAAAATACTATTGGACAGAGTTAGCTATTCCATGAGACATGAGATTTCTCTTGGAGACCATTGTTAAAGTCATTTGACATTACAATGCAGTCAAGGTTTTTAATGATTGGTACGGTAGAAGGTGAATGATAGTGCGGGTGGCACATAAAAGACACCATTTTGAGCGTGGCCGTTGCCAGTACCGCCTGACTGGCCCTCGTGCGGGTGACACGTAAAAGCACCCACTACACTCTCTGAGTGGTTGACGTTAGGAAGGGCATCCAGCTGTAGAAACTCTGCCAAATTAGATTGGAGCCTGGTGTTGCCATCTGGTTTCACCAGTCCTCAGTTAAATCGTCCAACCCATGCTAGCATGGAAAGCGGACGTTAAACAATGATGATGATGATGATGTATCTTATAATAATTCTGCTTGTCATTGCGTTACTTAGCCCGTGGGTAATGCTTTCACATGATTAGAGAAAAAGAGGGAGAAAGAAAAGGGGGAAAGAAAAAAAGAGGGAGGAAGAAAAAGAGGGGGATAGAAGTGTCCATGATGTGACGTAGAGAGGATGTAATTGTAACGCTTTCACGTGATTAGTTGAAGGGAAAAAGAGGAGAAAGAAAAAGGAGAAAGAAAAAGGATAAGGCAAAGAGTGACACAGAAAAAGGGAGAAAGAAAAAGAAGGAGAGAGAAGCGTTCATGATGTGAGATAGGGAGAACATAATATTTATTACGTGGTTAAAAAAGTTAGTTGAAGGTAGAGGGGTGATTTTAGCAGAGGGGTGATGTTCCGAGGGTGAGGTTAAAGAAAGGCAGAGAGAGAGAGAGAGAGAGAGAGAGAGATAGAGAGAGAGAGAGAGAGAGAGAGAGAGAGAGAGAGAGATAGAGAGAGAGAGAGAGAGAGAGAGAGAGATTATGATGATGATGATGGTAGTGGTGGTGGTGGTGGTGGTGGAGATGGAGGTGGTGGTGGTAGTGGTGGTGATTGGATAATGAAAAATGTATTCTTTTTTAATTGAACTAAGTTTTTTTTTAATATCACGTATCACTTAATGCATGTGCATAAGTGTAATTCTATGAAATATTCAAGCTTATTTATGTGGCAGATATATGCAGTTTGACTAAAACTTGTCTCCTATGTATAGGATATTTTTTTTGTTTATGGGAAAAATGGAAAAATAAGCCAATATTTATTTTATGAGTGCTGTGTATTAAGTCTATAAAATTGTGCATAAAGTAATATAAAGTGTATTTATAAAGTGCATTAAGTAATTATCGTATTCCAATTTCTTTCACTTTTCAATGAGTAGCAGATGAGCGACTATCTTTCCATACAGACACAACGCAGGCTTTGCTTTTAGGTTTTTTGGATAAAGTTTTCAGAAATAACTCAATAGGTTTACCATTAATTCTGTGAAATATTCACAGGTCCCGCTAGTTAACACTAATCTATTTACAGCAGCTTACTAGAGTAATCTTTATTTATAATGGTTTGCTATTCTAGTGGTAGTTCAGTGAATATGTTGGGTGGGTGGGGTGTGGGGAAGGATTCTGTGAGAATAGCATTGTTTCCATTCCTCGAGCGTGATGAGCCCTTCCATCCCGAGAAATAATGGACTTGACTAGGATCAATATATAAAAATAGTTTGTATAGTGTTAGAGACTAATGGAAATATAGTGTGCTGCTGTTGGATGTTGAAGTTCAGGAATAGGCAATATTTCAGTTAATTATATTTGCATCCTAGAATGATGTTGATTGCAATATTCATATTATAAATAAACACAATTCACTTACTGAAGTATGTAACTTAAGTATATCATATTTTCTTCAGTTCATTGATTACTTACTGAAGTGTTAGTGGAGACTAAGAAAGGATTGATGTGCTGCAGATTATGTTTTGAGGGTTAAATTTTTCATATAGGCCACCTATAGAAATTTCATTATCATGACACTTGTTTTGCAACTTCTTCTTAAAGCTCTTCGATCCCTATGGAGCATAGGCCATTGATGACGTTTCACCACTGTTTTCCACTCTGGGGTGTTTTTTCTGCCTCCCTTTCGTTGGACTCCTACTTTTTCCATCTCTGTCGCAGTGTCCCTGCCTTTAGCAGTTATTTGCAGGATGTCCTCTCTTCTGCCTTCCCTTGTGGGTACGGTAAATGACTGGTATGAGTGAGGTGTGTGGAACCATCGTTTCTCATCGTCAACGGGGTAAGATGGTTGGAACAAACAACCCCATTGAAATTGACGAGGCATTTACCGTACTGCTTTATTCATGGGTATCTGCATTACGAAAAGGAACACCAGCTCTAAAATCTCACACAAACTCAAATTGCAGTGTAACTTGTTGATGTCCGTATAATAATAATAATAGTAATAAACCGGTTACCTTTCCATATAGAACACGAAGTTTGACACCCTTTTCGAGGACAGTGAAATGTAGGCCGGTATTCTCCACTTCTGTCACGTTTTCGTTTTTCTTGCATGATGCTACCACAATGACGATAAGGATCTACTTCTTCTGATGTATCCAGATGATTGTTTTCTTGTAAAAATGCAACTGCTGTTTCCTCTGTAAAAAGTATACGTCTATAGAAATCCTTTGTAGAACGACCGTGCGAAGGAGAATGGTGACGAATGGAACGGCTCCTTTTAACGCGTCGCACGGTCCACACAAATATAATAATATAAGTGAACTCGGATCTTTTCGTCACCGCCCTCTTACGTATCATCATCACAGTACACTTTTCGACCCAACGAGGAAACCTCCGCGTAGCTGTATTACCAGCCATATCTCCTTCATATCACATCCTAAGGTTGTCGAAAAGATCGCGTTAGACGATGCTTTCTTTCACAATCAGGCACACACCGCAGGTGGTAACTGATCTAAATTAGCTCTAAATTAAAAAAGAGAAAAACAAAATATACACATGTATATACAAACATAATAGAAATAGGAATAAATACTTCGTAACGGGAATATTATTTCTTCGTGCAGAGGTTAGCAAATAATTTAATGAAACAGAAATTTAACTTCAGGGTGATAATATAATAAATGAATTAAATGACATGACACGTGAAAAATAGAGCAAATTACACATAATGAAACACACACACGCCCCCACGCGCACGCGCACACGCACGCGCACACTCCCCCCCCCCACATTCTGTATTTTTCTATAACACGAATCCATGTTTGCACCGGAGGTATGAAAATTATACATAAATACAACTCTGTCATCAGCAGCCAAAGAGAGAAGTTGATGAAGGTTACTGGCTTTATACGTTCTGGTTTTACCACAAATTAGAGAACTAGAATCAATGCCAAATGAAATGTTATAAAACTTGGGATACATTTTCTCTAAATTTACGCCTCTACTACCAGAATTTAAATTAAATCGCTACCACCAGGATTTAAATTAAAATTTCGTTAGAAAACCTTAACGAAATATATATTTCTAATGACTCCTTTATGAATTTTAATTTTTAATATCAAATAGTGTGTATTTTATTGTTGAGATTTTACAGTTAAAGAGAAATGATTTGAATTAGGGTCATCAGTAACAATGGCGATATTGAAACAGACGTCAGCCATGGAAAGCTACAGTCGTATTCCAGAAAATGTGCGCTGCCTGTTCCTCCAACACCATTTGCTTACCCACAAAGATCCGGTTCTATAGTAGTATAGTTTTACCGAGTGAGACATGGCAGAGCGCCGTGAAAATCGATAGAAAGCTAGATGTGTTCCACCAAAGATGCTCGAGAAAGATTCTGGGAATGTACTGGCTGGACCACTTAACCAATGAAGACATTCTAAAGACAGCCAACTCAAGACCACTTTCCGAAATTTTCACAGGACAAAGGTTAAAACTGGCAGGTCACATGTTCCGACTACTGGAACAACATCATTCTAAAACGGCTTTCAAACGGACACTACCGGAGGGAAAAAGAAAGAGAAGATCGAAAGCTACATAGCGCAGAACATTCATAACCGACACGAGAGGCCAATATCACATGGCTCGATGCAGAGAAAACTGCAGCCAACAGAAGTCTGATATATTTTAGTTGGTTTTGAGAGATTCTTACAATATTAGTGTGTACAACCCAAATAATCTTCATCTACTCTTCTCTCTGTGTGCTGATGGTCGAGTTACGTATGTGTATACTTTATCTCCGCCGGAAACATTGATTAACTTTCAGAAAAAGAAACCATGAAACTTATTTATTTATTTCATTATGTATACCGTTATTTTTCACATGTTATATTGTTTAAATCCATATATCTATTATTACATTATCACTCTGAAAGCAAGTAATTTTATTTGATTGAATCCTTTGCTAAACTTTCTACGCAACAGACTTGCATTGTCAGCTATTAAGACCATAAGGAATCAATCTGATGAAATATAGTTACCGTACAAATTCCAAATGAGCATATAACACTTCTAAATTAACATGCACACGCGATAAAATATGAAAAAATGTTAATTGTTTGGATGGATAATATATCACATCGTCAATCGCCGAAATCTAAAAGAACTATTTGTACAATTTTTTCGTTCTTTCGCATATTTTACTTGTTGCACAAAACTAAAAAAAAAAAAATGCATAAAACATTGCACATACATTATAAAAAAGAATTACATTTAATTTTATTCAAATGAAAGCTGACATCCTCGACATCATTAAAGCTTCTGACCGTTTCGAGCATGCAAATCTTTTATCGGAAATGATAGTGTTCCTCATATAGCAGATTCGAAGCCGAATCGCTGGATAGCCGAGTAGATATCACAATTAAGTCATAGTCGTTTCACGTGATCAGCCGATTAACCGACCAATCATCGTCAAGCAATCGCATGATTGGATTTCATAAAATTTTCTCATGGAGCCCTATATAAAGGTATGTTTTTGGTAGTAACTCCAGAATGTGAGGCAGATGCCCCCTGAATGTTGAGGTAGCTTGACGTCTGCATTCTCATACCAGTTTAGAACACACAGATTTTGTTGTGAAGATAGTGCAATTACTTTCCAATTGTGTTAAGTCGTGATATACCAGTTAGATTGTCGTAAATCCCAGAGTCTGTCTCTCCTGGCATGTAATTGTCGTTATAACTTTTTATCCAAAGACTATGTACAGTAAATAAAGCTTCTGGCAATTGTTCGTGAATGTTGTTAATAATTTTTACACACAGCCCTAGAAAGACATTTTCGTTTTCCTTCAACATCAAATACACAAAAGATAATTCACGTCACACACATCATGAAGTTTAGTATATCTAGACTTTAGTATATCTAATATACCTAGACTGTCTAGGTTTAGTTTTATTTTCTATTCTCTTCCTTCTGTTCATCAATGGTTTACTTAACATCATTCCGACAACGTCGGAATGATGATGAGTAAGCCTTCATTCTTCCTCAGTCTTTCATAACTATCTCTTACCCTCACGCGACATAGATACCACACGCCAAGTCTGCACCAACTCCATGAACAGAGACCTCGAAAGGATCCCTCAACGGGGTCATACTAATCTTGTTTCTTTCAACAACAAAGACACTCAAACGCAGTTCATATCAAGGAAACATCATCGCATTGCACACTCCTTAATCATGAGCATCATGCAGTCAGAGCCTTTCCGAGAGCTTCAAACGTTGGGTGTGGAAAGCACACACTTAGCATGGGACAGAAGTTACTTCTATTCCTAACAATTGTTGACGCTCGACAAAGCTCTGATGAGGTCTGCAACTGAATACTGCTTTCACATCAATGACGTTGCTGCTGTTATACACTCAGATAATATGGATCATATCTAGAAAAGTGTTATTCGACTGACAAGCATAAAATCATTCACGGACATGCTCCAGTCTCTGGTCCACCGGCACACTGTCACTTCTATTTGCCTTTTCTACTGCTATCACAATGGACTGCTCCTCGGAGCTGTGAATGCTCATCACCAAACCGATAGAATAAGTGCCAGGCTTTAAAAAGTGTGTTCTGGGGTCTATTTGTTCGACTAAAACCCTTCAAGACGGTACCCCAGCATGGCCACAGCCCAATTACTAAAAGAAGTAAAGGAGAATGACCTAAACTGCATCCAGTGGTGAGGCTCCAGTTCGTGTGTTCTGGGATTCTGGGGAGAATGGAGTTACTCCTTAGTCGCCATTACTCCCCGTTCCGCTCTTACCCAGAGCGGTAGTACCTCTCAGAGTATTACTCATCTATGGGTTAAATAATCTTAATGGCTAGGTATACTAGACAGACACGACGTGCCAGGATTCTGGGTCAATGGATATGTCTTGTAGCAACCAGTAGCCACCAGTAGCCACCTCCAACCAAGGTGACCGCTCCTGCGCTTCGGAGGAAGGTTTTTAAGCCAAAGGCTAGGATGATGAAACTCGGACGTAAAACCTACGACCCAGGACCTTGCTATTACCATCCCAACATTTTGTGCCATGGCAGATGAACTCCAGGTGTAAGGGGTGGGGGACAGTTCAGCGCACACTGCACATCACCTAAAAGCTCCACTGCTCAGGTTCGACGGACCCATCAGCAAACACCAATCATACCAAGCCCTGACACGATGGGAAAGGTGCATAAACGGCAAGTGGAAGATGACTCTGGAAGTTGTGGTCCCAGTCCTGCATGCAGGTGATCCAGGATATTGGTCGCCTGATGTCGACCTGGAGATAACATCATCATTCGGCACAACCTGAATGACCAAGCAACCTTCTCTAGGGACAGGACTGCTTGCTTCACATGGAGAGAGACTAGAAAAAGTGACCTAAACAAATTTCATCTCCTATATCCATATTTGGCAAACCGCGGTCAACGGATATCTTCTCTTGCGGTCGAACAATATCAAGAATGAAAAGGTACACACCTACCTACAACAGCGTGGAAGGATTGAAAATTGCATGCTAGAACATCAGAACCATAATAGACACAGCCGACAGCAGTCGTTCAGAACATCGCTCCGCTTTAATCGCACACATACTGTCAAGACTGCATGTTGATATGAATGCTCTCAGTGAAGTCCGCTATCCAAAGAAAGGTAACCTACAAGAACTTGGTGCCGCATACACTCTCTACTGGTCTGGCAAAACAGCAGCAGAGAGGCACCTTTTGGGCATTGGCTTCATGATCAGAAACTCAATAGCTTAGAAGCTTGAAAACCTGCCAACAAATTATTCTGGCTACATCATTTCCGTGTGTCTCCTACTGAGTAATCAGCAGTATGCCACATTCTACAGTGTGTACTCCCGAACTCTTCAAGCAAATTCTGCAGGCAAGGGTAAATTATTCTCTGGTCTGCGCAGTCGTCTTCGACAATGTACCCCTGCAGACAACAAGATCATAATCCTTAGTGATTTCAACGCCAGAGTGTGCCGAGATTCTGTAGCCTGGAAATGAGTACTTGCGAAACATGGCGTTGGTAACTGCAACGACAACAAGCTCTTGCTGTTGGAGTTCTGCACAGAGTATCAGCTCGTCATCACGAACACCATCTTCCAGCAGAAAGTTTAAAAACAACCTAGATGCATCCTCAGTCCAAATATTGGTACCTCATTGAATATATTCTAGTGCACAGCGTCACATGAAAGATGTCTTGCATACTCAAGTGATGCCCAGTGCAAAATGTCACACCAACCATCACCATGCTCGTTGAAAACTTAAACTCCACTTTAAACTCAAACCGAAGAAAGAAGCCCTCAGGAAAAAGTTATAGGTTGACAGTTTCCAGGCAGCTGAAGCGAAAGCAAACTTCAAGACAGCCCTTCAGTCGAAGCTTGTAGACGTAAATGTCCCCACAGATCCCTCTCCTGAAACACTTTGGGAACAATTGAAAGCTGTCATTCTGCAGATATCTGGGGAAGTTCTTGAATTCACCCCAAGGAAGAACAAAGACTGGTTTGATGAAAACAATGAGGAAATTCAAGTATTGTTGGTGAAGAAGAAAGAGATCCGCACATCAGGCCCACTTAGCTCAACCATCTTGCCCTGAGAAGAAAGCTGCATTCTGTCTCGTATGTAGTGATCTCCATCGCAAGCTTTGAGGGATCCAGAAAAAGTGGTGGACCAACCTCGCCTAGAAACTTAGCTGTGCGCAGACATTAGTGACATCAGGGACTTCCACGAAGCCTAAAAGACGGTGTATAACCCTACGTATCAGGCCCAAACTCCTTTACATAGTGCAGACGGCCAGGTATTCCCTACAGATAGGGTGTCCATCCTCAGCTGTTGATCGGAACATTTCCAGGTCCTCTCCAGTGCTAACTGCACTGTCCAAGAATCACCAATACTTTGCATTCTCCAATGACCAGTAAAAGCGGAATTAGATGAATTTCCCACCGTTGAAGAGACCACCAAAGTCATAGAGCTGCTGAAGAATCTCAAAACAAGTGTCGATGGAATCCCGCCAAAGATTTGGAGGCATGCGGGACCAGCATTACATATAAATTCTATGAGCTTCTCGTCTGTTACTGAGTGCAGGTATAACTACTACAAGATCTCCACAATGCAATTATCATCGCTCTGTACAAGAACAAAGGTGAAAAGTCAGACTGCTCTAATTACCGGGGGATTACTCTGCTTTTCATTGCAGGGAAAAATCTTCGCAAGGATTCTGAAGAGAATGGTACCCACCATCGCTGAAGAACGCTTTCCATGGAGTCAGTACGGATTCAGAGCCTATAGGCTTGTTCTCAGGCAGCTTCGAAAGAAGTACCGGGAACAAAACAAATGGCTGTATGTAACGTTCGTTGACCTGACTAAAGCATTCGACACTGAGTAGGAAAGGCATGTGGAAGATCATGGCTGTCAGCTGCACGAAGACTAGTGTTGTCAAATCAGGCTCAGTAGTGACCTCTCCGATCATCAACAGAACCCTTTCTGATCACTCCGACGACTACAGGCCCACAAAAGACCCTGGAACAATTGGTTCGAGACCTCTTCTATGACGATGATGCTACCGTTATTGCCCACTTAGAAAGAGCCTTGCAGCGTATCACTTCCTGCTTCGCAGAGGCTTCCCAGCTCTTTCGGCTAGAAGTCAGCTTAAAAACGACGGAGGTACTTTACCATTCTGCACCTTGGGAAGAGTACCGCCCTTCCCATATCACCATTGATGAGACTGAATTGAAAACTGTCCATCGGTTACCTACCTGGGTGTACCATCATATCAGATGCTAAGATCAACAGGGAAGTCGATAACAGACTAGTAGGGGCGAACAGTGCATTTTGTAGATTTTACAAACGCATGTGAAACAGAAAACATCTCAAAAAGGGCACCAAGATCAGCGTGTACAGAGTCATAGTCCTTACCATCCCCTCTGTATGGCTCAGAGCCGTGGGTCACTTATTGTAACCATCTATAATTCTTTGAGCGCTTCCACCAGCGCTGCACCCGCACTATCCTCAATATCCACTGAACTGACTCCATCACCAATGTTGAAGTCCTTAAACAAGCAGAAGTCACCAACAGCGAAGCCATGTTGTTGAAGACTCAGCTACGCAGGGTAGGGCACGTCTTCAGGATGAGGGATCATCTCTTGCCCAAGACCAAAGGAACAATACAGGTACTGTCTGAAAAAATCCATTGGTGCCTGTCACATCTACCATCACCAGTAGTTCGCCCTAGCCGAGGACCGTGACGCCTGGCATCTCACCATCAACCATGCTGTTTCCTCCTTTTAAAACCCTCGCAGGGCTACTCTTACGGACAAAAGGTGCTGGAGGAAGAACCGAAAAACCGTGCCATCAAATCCTGACCAAACCTTCAACTGCAGCCATTGCAGCCATGCCTGCCTGTGCCGCATTGGCCTTGTCAGCGAACGTGCCTGCACAAGACATAGACCAGCCACTTCTTAATCTTCGTTCGTGAAGCCAAGCCAAGATGTGTGTGTGTGTGTGAGACCACCGCTTGACAACCGCTGTTGGTGTGTTTACATCCCCGTAACTTATCGGTTCGGCAAAAGACACCGATAAAATAATAGACTTAAAAAAAGTACTGGGGTCGATTCGCTTGACTAAGGTGGTACCCCAGCATGACTACAATCTAATGACTGAAACAAGTAAAGATATATATATATATATATATATATATATATATATATATATATATATATATATATAAGAATTTAAAGATTGGAGAAAACGCATGTTATAATTGCATACTTTATTCCTACATATGTTTCAAAGGATTACAACCTGTGTGATCCATAGGGATCTTTGATATTAAAATTGTAACCTTCTCATCAGGGAAAGCATGGGAATCATCTTAAACGTAAGACATTATGACCGATATATATATATATATATATATATATATATATATATATATATATATATATAAAACTAAATACTTTAGTTTTGCATTCTATCAGGGGTCGACCAACACGTTGGAATGTAACTCCTTTCTGGAAATTATCCTCTTATGAACTTCCCAATTAACCAGTTTCATTAGGAAAATTTTGAATTAAACGGTTGTAAGGATAAAAAATTCATATTATGTTGATTTGAATATCTTTGAATAAACTGATGTCTATACCTCAATTTCTCCATTTTCTTCTACATCCCATATATATATATATATATATATATATATATATATATATATATATATATATATACATACATACATACGTACATACATACGTACATACATACATACATACATACATTCATTCATACATATATATATATATATATATATATATATATATATATATATAACTTCTTTTCCTTCTCTCGTGACTTTTTCCTCTTTCCTCTTCCTGACGATGAGCCATGCTCGAAACGTCACACTACCTTTTTCTTTCTGTCATATATAATCAGTGTGCGTCCTTTTGACTTTTTTTTTATATTCCTTGATTTTTCCTGTCTTTGTCTTTAATTTTGAATTCACTATGCATACATACATGCATACATACATACATACATACATACCACCAACTCTCACTTTGAAGGGTATGCCTTTGCTATTCAAGAACAAGAAATAGTAACCAAATTCCTAATAAACAAACGGGACAGAGAGGCGGGCAAAGCACCACAATGTAATAATCGATGCAGACTCTGTGGAATCAGTGTCGAAGATATCACCCACATCATTAGCAGCTGTCCAAAAATGTCATCAAAGTATTACCTACCTATGAGACATGATGTTGTGGCAAAGATACTGTACAATGAAATCCGCCGACAGGATAACCCCGGGGCTAAGGAGATGAAAACCCATAATGAGGTAGAGGCCATTACCACTCACAATATGAAAGAGTATTGGTGGAATGTCCCAATAAAAACCTCAATAAAGTGCAGACATAATAGACCGGATATAGTAATCTGGGACAGAGAAGAGAAACTCTGTACAGTAGTAGAAATCAGCTGTCCTGCGGATGTCAACATCCCACTAAAGATTAGAGAAAAAGAGAACAACTACGCCGAGCTACTGAGAAATTTGCAGATACTCCACCCAGACTACAAGTTCAGATTCATACCCGTGATTGTTGGGGCATTGGGATATGTAACGAACTGCCTCAACAAAAACCTGGAAAAATTAGGGTTCTCAAAACCTGAAAGAAAAAGGCTGATTAGAAGACTACAGATT